>NW_006239194.1:306620-363190 GCF_000226075.1 Solanum tuberosum | reverse complement strand
GAGGTAATAGGTCCTCATGAAAGTTTAGTATCGCAACAACAAATTCGACCAAAGTTGAGGTATTTTTCAAACCCTTGTCCCTATTTTTAATGATAACTATTTTTTTTTAAAGATTACAAACAATTTGTTTATTTAATGAAGAAGAATTATGTTTAGAAAAAAACACATAAAGAAAAATAAAATAACAATAATATTCATAATATATATATATATAAGGCCTACAAATTAGTACAAACTATACTACTATTTTGGGATGTCCAACAATATTTGTCCACTTTACAAAATCAATGGTTAATCTTACACTTAGTTCCTAATTTCCCTGTATCATTAATTATAGTAATCTCTCTATTATATTTTTCAAGATATTATATTTATTATATTTCAATAGTAATATAGTCTAATTACCTTTTATTTATAATTTCTTAAGAAGTATACAAAATTATTAGTGGACAACTATATTAAACAGAAAAAATAGCGTGTAAAAAAAATACAACATATAATTTGAAACAGAAAGTAAATTAGACCAGAAAAGAATGCAAGAAAATTGGCATTAAATTGAGTGGAATTACTATGTAGACAACCCCATTGGACCAACCAACTGAATCAGACAACAAAATTAAAAAATAACTAAAATAAAGACCATTATTATTCCTCTTCCCTTTCGAGAATATCGTAAACACTTGGACCAATAATATTTATCCATTATTGATTTTACACATTTTCTAAATATTATTTGTTACCCAAATAGCTAACGAATCGACCATGATATATGCATATTATTGAGTGCGCTTGTCTATGCCATGATATATGCATTAGTCGCAAGGGGAACACCTGACAACATTATATATTTTTAATTTTTTTTTATTCTTATACTATAGTTTGTCCGAACAACTAGATTTCGGCAACACTCCATAGATTTGAGTTAGAATTTGAACACATTTTATATTAGTTATTAGGCTTGAATAGATATTCGACGTAGGATGCATATTTGGATCGTTACATCTCTATTGAAGAAATGTTCGTTTTTCATGTATGTCTCTTTTTAACATATGCTTTACTATGATATTGAATAAAACTTTGTGTGTGCAGACAAGCTATTGCATTTGAGATTTCATATGTTGATTCTATATTATAAAATATAAAATATAAAATATATGTATATATGTGTTTTGTCTATGAACAAAATTGTTGATTTTTCTATTAAAGTATTGATCCTTAACATGCTTTTTGATAAATATGAACGTGGTTTTTAAATCGTAATTATGAATTAAAATATTTTTATCAATTGGATGATGACTTTAATTTGAACGGTTTCATTTTTAAATATACACTATTTTCAAATACAGAAAATATACCGCAATCACAAAATAAATAGAAATAATAACTTTATTCATCAATTGTGAGTACAAATTTGTTTATTCTCTATTTTTTTTTCTCTTTAAGATTTTATGTGATTCGAGGGTTGTTAGTGGTATATTTCTCGAATTAGGATAATATGTACCTTCTCATAATTGGTTATCAAGAAGAGTTCGACCACATTTTGATATCTTTGTGAAAAATTGATCATGAATTTATGAATTTTTCGAGATGCCTCTTCAAGAGAATATATTAACCTTTATATAGACATGAATTAAGATTTAAGATAGAATAATCTGAAAAAACCCTACTGAAATTGAATTCAATCTCGTAAAGTCTCATAATTTTTTAATGTCTACACATGTATTGTCATTATTTGGGCCTTTTATTGACAAGATACATATTGACATGATTTCATCGTGGACATATTGAACTCGATTTATTAGTGAAGATCATAATCGATATATATAGCGCAAGAACTTGAATTAAGAAATTGCTTAAGTGCTTAAGTAGTTCTCAACATGTGACTTTACTTGCTTTATCTTTCACAGAGGTTTCAACTTTCATATATAGATGTTGAACCGTGGAAAATTTTGTAAATTAAAGTCATTATCTGACTTATTAAACAATTTAATACTTATTAAACATGTATATAAGAATGATATTTATATTCAAATCTAGAAACTTTAATGAAGTTTCACTTGGAATTTTTTTACTCACATATGATATTTTCATCAATTTAATTAAAATATTATACGTATAATTATATACACAATTATCACTTAATTTAATTAATTAGTAGATATAATTCTAACCTCAAATTTCAACGTAAATATTATAATTATTTAATGTAATATGAGTGCACATAAACTTTTACCAATTTACAAGATTTTAGACCAATAAAATTTTATCATGGACAGATGCTGCAAATAAATTTCACGTAATGCATAAGTGATTAATATTCCTATATTTGTCCTTTTCCAAATCCAAAATAGGAACAAAATTAAATTATGGGTAATGCTAAAGCTAAAAAGTGATATTCTCTTAAATTATTTATCGTGATTTTATAAATTATTTATTATTATAAAAGTTTGAGATATTTTTTTTCCCATTTTATTTTAATAGTAATTATTCTTGTATCTTAAAACATGAATAAGGACACAATAGTTAAACTCACTCTTAAATAATACTTTATTCATCTCAAATTATTTAACGTTTTATCTTTTACACGCTTTTTAAAAAATAAAAAAATAAATAAAAATTATCCTAAATTTTTAAAATAATAATTAATTTGTAATAACTATTTTTAAAAATCACAACAGATAATTTGATATGAATAAAATATTTTTAAAAAACGTGCAATAGAAAACGACAAATAATTTGAGACACTTAAGGAATTGAATTGCTAGCTAATCTCCTCCTAGATTCTTATAACTAATTTGAGATAACTATTTTAAAAATTATGACAGATGCTTTGATATTAATAAAATATTTTCTAAAAAATGTGGAACAAAAAACGATAAATAATTTGAGACGGTCAAAGTATTGAAATGGAAGCTTATCTATCTCATCCTAGATTTTTCTTTCTAGGAAATATCGAGCTATTAATACATTTATATTAAAAAATTACATAAATCTTTAAATTTTAAATTTATACAGATTTGATATTGTCATCTCTTAGGTGTATGCCATTAAATTATATTTTCCTAAAAAAATAAAAGAATTTGCTTCTTGTTTATCCGTGCATTAAATGTTCAAATTTCAAAACGCACATATAATAAATTTATTTTTAGAGGAAAAATGTAATAAATAAAAAGGAAATAATTATTTTTGTTCAGTCAAAAGAAATATAAAAACAAATTTGGTTACAATTTAATAATAATAATTATGATGTCCCTATCTATAACAGTCAATGATTGTGCATTGTGTCAAATAACAATAAATTTTGTTGTCACATTTTTCTCAATAGGGTTAGCAAAATTTAATGCTATTTTAGTCCTATGAAATCGAGCTATAAATATTTTTTATTCTTAATTATTTTAGAGCGTATTTAATAAAAAAAATACTTCATTACGTAAATTAGATTTTTAGGCACAAATTTAGATTAGTAAAATCTCAAAACAGCTATCACATTCAATTTAATAAAAAATTAAAATCTCGATTTTCTTTATAACACGATATTTAAATTTTTTAAATTCAGTCAAATTAGATTCAATCAAATTAAATTCTTGATATCTAAGCAAATCAGAACAAACAAAAAATGTGCCAGAAAAAGAAATATACTCATTCTAGTTCAAAATAATTATTTTTAAAAATTTGGACGGATTAAGTCACTAACTTCTTTGACCTTCCGGCTAAATTAAGAAATTCACTAATTTCCGAAAATTTAAAAAGCAACTTTTGACTAATTATAATTTCTTTTTTTTCAGATTAACATAATATCATTAAATTTATACAATGAAATTTGAATTAAGAATGCATCAAGTACAAATTCGGCAAAAAATTGTAATAATTAAATAACTTTATGTGAATTATTTTACACCGAAGAAAATATTTTCTATACTTGGAAAGAATATAATACTAGTAATTTCCAATTAGTTCCCATAATATTTTTCTACCAAATAAGGAAAAAAACAATAACAATTCTCACTTTTGGTCAATCAATAAATATTTTTCGTTCTTATATTCTTCTTCTATCAAACATAAACATAAATAATTACTACTCCTATTTATAGTTTGACTGAGCATAAAATTAAAAAAAGAAAAAAAAAATTAAGTCTTCTTTCCTTAAATTCATACCTAAATTACTAGAATTAGAAAATCATAGTAAATATTCCATATGTTTCTATTTAGTTGTCCTATTACATATTTCGAGAGTCAATATCTGATTATTTTAAAAATAAATTTTTATTTATTAAAAAATTATACAAAAAATATTATTTCTTATCAATAGAATTAAAAAAGACGTCTTAAAATGGTATATCGTTTTACTCTAAAAAAACGAAAAAAAGAAAATAATCTAAAAAGGAAAGTAAGACAACTAAATTGGAACAAAACGTGTATTTATTTATTACAGTACTTAAAAAATAAAAACGGTGCGAGTCCTTAAAGCTACAATAAGGCCGACAACACTGAATCATTTCTCTCATCGAAATTCCCGCACTTCCTGCCGAATAAAAAAAATAATTAAAAAAAAAATCTTCCTTTTTAAGAGACGTATTAAACAAGTCTATAAGTCAAATAACATATCCTTAAATTTCTGATAAGTAGAGTTACTTCTGAGTGATAAGTAGAAATACTTATCACATTATTTCATAAATTTTCAACCCCTCTTATCACTCCCTTCCTTCTCCTATTTATATGTCTCTTCCCCACCTAGCCCTACTCACACATGGTCTTTTTCTCTTTCTCTCTCTTCCATAAAAAAAAGTACTCAAAATTCTACCTTTTTTGTTTCTCTCTCATATATATAGACACAAAAAACCTTGGATCTATTTTTTTTTTGTTTAGTCTCTCACTCATTCACTCAAGGTATGTATGTTATTGTGTGTATGTGTATGTGTGTGTGTTTTAGGCGGTTTCTCTCTCTATATATGTATATGTATGTACATGCACGTATATGTGGGTGTTTTAGGTGTTAGGTGAGTTTAATTTGAGGAAATTTTGGTTTTGTGTTTGATCTATGGAGTTTTTGTTTTGGGGGAATTGTATGGAATTGGTTTAATTTTAATGGGTTGGAGTTGAATTTGGAGGATTTTTTATTTTTTTGCAGGTGAGAGATGTCTTCGCTGAGTAGAGAGCTTGTATTTTTGATACTGCAGTTTCTGGATGAGGAGAAATTCAAAGATGCTGTTCACAAGTAGGGTTTTGTTTTTATTTTTCCTCATTTTTTTGGGTTTTTTTTTCTGTTGTAAATGTGGGAGATTGAAGAATTGTTTGAGTTTTTGGTTTGGGGATCTAAACTGTTGTGAAATTTGTGGGTTGAGTGAGAAATTAGCTGAATTGATTGATTTGTTATATTAATTGTGTATGTGAATGGGATTTTTTGTCTTTATATATACCATTTTTGACTCAATTAAATGAGAAGAATTTATGATTTGTAATAATGGCTGTTGAGGTTTTGTTTGTTTGGTGGTATAATTTTTTATGTTTTTGGTGTGTTGAAGATTGGAGCAAGAATCTGGGTTTTACTTTAACATGAGGCATTTTGATGAAATGGTGGGGAATGGAGAATGGGATGAAGTGGAAAAGTACTTATCTGGGTTCACTAAGGTTGATGATAATAGATACTCCATGAAAATTTTCTTCGAGATCCGAAAGCAAAAGTATCTTGAAGCTCTGGATAGGTGAGTCTGATTTTTTTTCCGATTTAGATGCTTGTTGTGTGTTTTAATAATTTCTAAAATGTCTGATGGTTTGTTTTTGCATCTCTTCTAGGAATGACCGTTCTAAAGCTGTTGAGATCCTAGTTAAGGACTTGAAGGTGTTTTCGGCGTTTAATGAAGAGCTTTTCAAAGAAATAACACAACTTTTGACTCTTGACAACTTTAGGTAACGGAAGGACTTGACTCAGAGATTGCTATCTTAGCTCCCATATCTATTTTGTCTATCTTTTAAATGTGTTCTTTGTCAATTTTCAAATGGTTCTGGATTTGTCTGCAATGATTTTCAGGGATAACGAGCAATTATCTAAATATGGAGATACTAAGTCTGCTAGGGGTATAATGCTTCTGGAACTCAAGAAATTGATAGAAGCAAATCCCCTTTTTCGTGATAAGCTGACCTTTCCTTCCTTGAAGAATGCAAGACTGCGGACATTAATCAACCAGAGGTTTATTTCTGGAGCGCATTAGACTTTTAAATACTAGCATTTCGGTTTTGGTTCTTGTTTTTATCTTCTTTTATTTATAGTGTAGTTGGCTTACACATAGGTGCCCATTATTCTTGCAGTTTGAACTGGCAGCATCAGCTTTGTAAGAGCCCGAAGCCTAATCCTGACATAAAGACCTTATTTGTGGACCATTCTTGCGGTCCTTCACAGCCAAATGGTGCACGTGCTCCGTCGCCTGTTACTCATCCACTCATGGGAGCTGTTCCAAAGCCGGGGGTTTTTCAAGCTCTGGGTCCTCATGGTGTAACTGTAAGTAGAAAAGCAAACTAGCTAAATTTCATTTGTAAATCATGAATGATTAGAGATTGAAGTTTGTTCCTTTCAGCCTTTCCAGCAAGCACCTGCTCCTCTGCAAAACGCTCTTGCTGGGTGGATGACTAATCCTTCCCAAGTCTCTCATCCTTCTGCATCTGCTGGACCAATAGGTTTTACCACTCCAAATAATGCAGCAGGTATTGTACGTATAGCACAACCTCGAAATGATTCTATTGAGGTTCATCAATACTAGTGTGACCGCCCATTCATTGACAAATATAGTGGAGTGTATTTGCAAATCTGAAAAACTGATTTCTCTCCTCCAATCCCTCTCCCCTGTTAGAGTTAGCTAACCATAAACTGATACTTGCTCTATGTGCTAATTATTTAACAGCAGCTATGCTAAAGCGTCCGAGGACTCCTACAAATAACTCAACAGTAGACTATCAAACAGCTGACTCGGAGCACATGTTAAAGAGATCAAGACCTTTTGGTGTATCAGATGAAGTATGTTACCATTATCTTGAGTTGCTTACACATTAGTTTGTATTTAACTGAGCTGTACGCTAGAAACTGTGGCTTGCAAATCCGCTCATATTTTAGGAAGTTCTTTTGTGTGTTTGATGCTTTCGTATTTTAAGAGAAACAGTGATTCTATATGAATTGATTACAGGTAAATAATATGCCTATCAATATTTTGCCTGGTGGATACTCCGGACAAAGCCATGCGCAAAGTTCCTACTCATCAGATGATTTGCCCAAGGCTTTTGTCATGACTCTAAATCAGGGTTCAGCAGTCAAGAGTATGGATTTCCATCCGGTGCAGCAGATTTTGCTTCTTGGTTAGTTTCCACACAGTGAAATTGGTTTTCTTTAATTCATTTACCTCATTTTGATTTTTAGATCTACTTTTACGCTACACCAATTGTACATTTGTTTTGGGCTGCTACTGATGGTTCTTTATTGTCAGTTGGTACTGGCACAGGAGAGATTATGCTTTGGGAATTGGGTTCTAGGGAGAGGATTGCTAACAGAAATTTCAAGATTTGGGATCTTTCACAATGTTCAGTGGCTCTACAGGTATGTGTGAAACTTGTTGATTGCATTCACACTTGTTTATCATTTGTGGTCATATGGATGGTTTATAAGTCTCACAGATACCAATTTATTATCTGAATAACAACCAGGCATCTATGGCAAGTGAGTACTCTGCATCAGTTAACCGTGTAATGTGGAGTCCTGATGGCACTCTGTTTGGTAAGTCGTCTGGAGGCTATAATGAAATTAAATCCTGGAACCTTTAGTTTTCTGTGAATGATAAAGCTTGTTTCAGTAGTTCATACTACTGAAAGCTAAATTTTTTAGACTGAATTGCAATAATTGGCCTTAACTCTCCTTTTGCTTTCTGTTGATTCTTCATTAGGTGTTGCATTCTCTAAGCACCTTGTGCACGTCTACTCATATCACGGTGGCGATGATCTTAGAAACCATCTTGAGGTAATGTGCCTTTTGTAATCCTTCCGAATATTTACCTCTTGCTTTCTTTTACTAAATGAATACGGACTTTGACTGGGCCTTACGTGCAGATTGAGGCTCATTCAGGAAGTGTCAACGATCTTGCCTTTTCCTTCCCTAACAAACAGATTTGTATCGTAACCTGTGGGGATGACAGGCTTATTAAGGTTTGATATGTTATATGCTTTGACTCAGATTGTAAGGGTCGGACTTCCTCCACCCCGTTCACCTTTTTCTGTTGACTGGTTATGAGCTGTATTTGATAAAATATTTCTCGTTCACAGGTGTGGGATGCGGTGTCAGGGGCTAAGCAATATACTTTTGAGGGCCATGAGGCACCAGTCTATTCAGTATGTCCACATCACAAAGAAAGTATTCAGGTTAACCATGCTCCTCCTTTTGAATTATCAGAAAATTTATTATAACTTGTTAAATGATTTTTTCCCCATTTCGGGCACTATTTCTTCCTTCATATATGATTTGAAGAAACAGTTTTCAGGTATTTTGATATGCACAAGAGCATTAACAAGTAGTAATAAAATTATGAGGCTGTTCAGCATTCATGAATTCAAAAATGCTTCTCTTTTGATGTGAAGATCTAATTTACTTGTCTTTAGTGATATTTTTTTATCTAACTTCTTGGGTCTTCTGCTCCTTTTTTTGTCTTCTCAGTTTATCTTCTCAACTGCAATTGATGGGAAAATAAAGGCGTGGTTATATGATAACATGGGTTCAAGAGTTGACTATGATGCACCAGGTCATTCATCAACCACAATGGCCTATAGTGCTGATGGAACAAGGTTTGCATAATGACTTCCATAACTGTGCATGATGCGATTTTCTTACTTTCCCTTGGTTAAAGTTTGTGGTATATCATGAAATATTGGCTTGCAGGTTATTCTCATGTGGGACTAACAAAGAAGGAGAGTCATATCTTGTTGAATGGAATGAAAGTGAAGGAGCTGTAAAGCGTACATTTAGTGGTCTGGGGAAGCGTGCAGGTGGGGTAGTGCAATTTGACACTACTAAAAACAGATTTTTGGCAGCTGGTGATGAATTCACGATCAAATTTTGGGAAATGGACAGTGTTAACTTGCTGACAACTACTGACGCTGACGGTGGCTTACCGGTAAATGCCAGTCGACCAATTCTTTAACAACCCAACCATGTCTTTTTTACTTACACATTTTTACCACATTCCCAGGCTTCTCCTTGCCTCCGATTTAACAAGGAAGGAATGTTGTTGGCTGTTTCGACGAGTGACAATGGGCTAAAAATCTTAGCAAATGCAGATGGTGTTAGGCTTTTAAGATCCATGGAAAATCGCCCATTTGATGCTTCTAGAGTATCTTCTGCTTCTGCGGTGAAGGTAGATGGATTGATGCATTTCCTTTCCTTGTTCTTCAATGTTGAAAATATTACTGTGTAATATTAGGCTGTCGATAAAATGCTTTACATGTATGCAGCCCTCCACGGTGGGAAGTTTTGGGCCTCCTAGCACTTCTGTTGCTGCAAGCTTTGTAGATCGAGCAGTGCCAATGGCATCCATGGTTGGTGACACTTTTCTAATTAAATAGAGATTTTCTTAGTGCAGTTCATACTTGTATGTTTTGGGACTTTGGACCATTTGTTGATCAGCCCCTTTATTTTAATTTCTTGGTAGAATGGTGAAAGTCGCAATTTAGGTGATGCAAGGCCAAGAGCTGCAGAAGAGCCTGTTGATAAATCTAAAATCTGGAAACCGACTGAAATTAATGATCCATCACAGTGCAGATCCTTGAAGCTTCCTGACAGTGCAACAGCACCGAAGGTATGAGTTATTGCTTAAATAAAACCATGACCAAAGTTTTTGCCTGTAAACAATTTCTTTATGAGATGTGAGGTTGCATCATATACTTGATCTGTAATGACTAATGTCATTTTCCATTTAAGGTGAAAAAAGTAGTCCTTTTTTCTAATACTTTCCAGTTTCAGGTTACAAGGTTGATATATACAAATTCAGGATACGCTATATTGGCATTAGCTGCCAATGCTGTGCACAAACTTTGGAAATGGCCCAGAAATGACCGACACCCGACAGGGAAGGTATTGGTTTTTACAACTTTAACTCTCTTTTGCAAATATATATCATTACAGCTCATTGTGCAATTCTCTAATAGGCTAATGCAAGTATTGTCCCACAACTATGGCAACCTGCAAGTGGGACACTGATGACAAATGATACTAATGACACAAATCCTGAAGAGGTTGTTCCGTGTTTTGCACTCTCAAAGAATGACTCCTACGTCATGTCAGCTTCTGGAGGGAAAATATCATTGTTCAATATGATGACTTTTAAGGTAAAATGCTGCATCTTTTCATTCTGAGCTGTCCACAAGTAATTTGGTTGCATATGTGGGGATGAAAGAGGGAAACTTTGAGCAACTTGCACTCTAGCTTTAGCCTAGCAGTTCAGCTAAGAAGCTGCTATAAATCAGGAATTAGTTGCATGAAGTTATATATTATTTTGCTTTATTTTGCTTTCCACTAATCTCTATTTATTGTTTCTGTTGCAAATGCAGACTATGACAACATTTATGCCCGCCCCACCCGCAGCAACCTTTTTGGCATTTCATCCTCAAGATAACAATGTTATTGCCATAGGAATGGATGACTCCTCCATCCAGATATATAATGTCCGAGTTGACGAGGTTGAGTTATTCAAACATTTGTTTCATTTTGTGATTTTCGGAATATTACTAATTCAGTATTTAGTTTAAATTCGTTGACATCAAGTATGATCCCTTTGTGTAGGTAAAGACAAAGCTCAAAGGACATCATAAAAGAATAACTGGGCTTGCTTTTTCGAATTCTCTCAGCGTGCTTATATCTGCAGGAGCAGATTCTCAGGTAAATTAATTTGATATAGATGTATTTTGGTTGAAAAACCAATTTTAGATATTCTGCCCTAATCATTATGGAAAAATGAGTTTAGTGTGGAACTATTTGGAGGTTGATAGTTGAGTTTTGATCGAGAGGAAATTGGTTAATAGTGTGACTACCTTGTCTTAACACTTCAAAGTTTTTGG
The DNA here is from genome assembly GCF_000226075.1 of Solanum tuberosum. Taxonomy (NCBI): domain Eukaryota; kingdom Viridiplantae; phylum Streptophyta; class Magnoliopsida; order Solanales; family Solanaceae; genus Solanum; species Solanum tuberosum. The sequence continues at coordinate 352,105 of NW_006239194.1, read as the reverse complement.
AGAGAGCGCCCAATTATTTATTTCATTTTATGTATGCAATACGCCTCCTCACAGTTCGAACCTTTTTTCCGGACCAAGCATGTGGAAGTATTTTGTTGATGGGTGGCTTGTGAGATTTGAACCTAGGACCTCAGCATGCTCTAATATCATGTGTGATTACCCTATATAAAAGCATAAACTGTTAGGGGAGACAATTTTATATATTTAACTTATGTGCTGCAACAAAAGGAAGTGCTTGGTTTGGTAACCCAGCCTACTTCACCACAATCATATTATAATTTTTTACAAATCTTTTCCTTAATAAGAGCTTGTGTAGTTGTGATGTTTTGTATGAGCAACCGTTGCATCATGAGGTACCCTGTTTCTACAGCTGTGTGTTTGGAGCAGTGATTCCTGGGAGAAGCAAACAAGCAAATACTTGCAGATTCCTGCTGGGCGTGCAGCTGCTCCTCAAGCAGATACTCGTGTACAATTTCACCAGGATCAGACACAATTGTTGGTAGTGCACGAAACACAGATAGCCATATTTGAAGCTCCTAAACTGGAGTGCCTCAAACAGGTGCGGTTTCCCTTCTCTAATCCTTTCCAATCCCAAGTTTAAAATAAGGATACATCATATAAGCTTGAGTTGCAGTGATTAGACTTCTATTCCATTAGGCCCGTGGGTTCTGGATTCCGTTTCTGGTGAATCCGTTAACCACATTTACATCATGAATACCAAAAAAGTATCAGAGGACATGTGCACATTAATACTTCAATATTCTTTACTGTGTGTTTCCCTTATGTTATTCTGCCCAGTTTAAGTCTGACATTGGATTTTTCCTCTTGAACAGTGGGTACCTAGAGAAGTAACTGGGCCAATTACACATGCAACATATTCTTGTGATAGCCAGTCTATATTTGTTAGTTTTGAAGATGCAAGTGTAGGTGTTCTCAGTGCTTATACACTGCGATGGAGATGTCGGATCAATCCTACTTCATACCTTCCCGCTAATCCAAGGTCTATTGAACACTGCTGCTTTTTTCTTTGTTTATTCCAAAAACTGTTCGAAAAAAAAAAACTCAAAAAATCTAAAAATGCTTTAGCTGTATTTCTCCGTGTTTTCTCATTTTAGTTTGGTTGTTTTCGAAATTTGTTTGGCAGTGCAAGGGTGCATCCACTTGTTATTGCTGCACATCCATCTGATCCGAATCAGTTTGCATTGGGACTAAACGATGGTGCTGTAGTTGTACTTGAGCCGCTTGAGGCTGAAGGTAAATGGGGAATGTTACCCCCAGCTGAAAATGGTACTGGGCCAAGCACTTCAGGTGCTGCAAATTCAGATCAACCTCAGAGGTAGTTACCTCATGCACATGCTGGCAGTTTTCGTTGAAAGGACGAGTGTATGTACTGCATTGTGTTGTTTTTCAACGTCCCTCCATTACAATTTTCTTGGAAGGGGAGAAGCTTCTAGATTAGCCAGTGTAGTTAATAGAAAGCTGAATTTAGATAATGTAGAGTTTGTTTAGTAGGGTTACATCAGTTCACCGATAATGTTCGTGGACGTGTAAATGTAGTAGAGGGTGTCTTGGCATCAGTAATCTGGAAATCCTAATTATAGTTGGAGATATGAACAATTACCTTTGTCAATGGTTCTTTTTAGCTTTACTAAAGAAGAATGATTTCCAAATTGTTTCCTTCTATTTTTACTGAATATCTCAAAGTTACTTGAGTGGTTTGAGGATGTGTTTTGATGAAACCTGTACCTTTACATGTTACAGAAAGGAGAAACAAAAAGTTTGAATCTTTTTGGGACTTGTCTTTGGGCGGGGTACTTGCAAAACGCCCTAAGACTCATGTCCAAGTGTTTGATTGTGCGTTCTAAATACGTTCAACGCTTGGAGTCTAACCATAGTTCTTATTAATGCATGTGTCAAATTCCCTAATTAGCAATGTTGACTCTCAAATTCTTCAAACAAATGAATAATGGAAGCTCAATTTATCTGAAGATTGAGAGTAGTAACAAATATGAAATAATGGTCCATATTATTGCATAATTACTAATTGAAAAATATTCTGAGGTTAAATATAATTTGAACATCCCTATGAAATTTATATCTTCACTTTTTACTCATCTTCATGCCTCAAAGTGATCAGACTTTACGAAGGTGCTATGTGTAGTTTGATAGTAATATCTTGTAAGTGATGACTGTAACACTTCCAATATTTATGTGTTATTGTTATATTATTAAAACATAAACTAAGAAATTAAAGATTCATAAGCCCCCTGTCTCAAGGCTTATGTTTCACCCAGTACCAAGTAAAAATGTACCCACCTATATTTGGAATTCCATGGTTGTTGGTAGAGAGAGTTGTATGGATAACAATTTGGAGCCATATGTGTGTAGAGGTGGAGCTAGGGTACCAGAAGAGGATTCATTCAAAACTTCTTTATCATAAAATTACATTATACCTACACGGTCAAACTTAATTTTTTTTAATGTATATATATATAGTAGATATTGAACACCCTCGGCTTCCATTAAAACACTGCCTTCCTCCACAACTTCTTAATTCTCATTACTATTATAAATCAAATTATTGAATATTTCGAAACTACTTGACCGAGTCTACAAAGCTTTGCTTTTCTGGTGAAAACTGACAAGAAATTGTTGTTTAGATTATATAAAATCTGTGAAGAAGAATTCATTTACAAAGTGCCAACACAGAATTAGACTCTTCCATGTACAATGCTCAAAACTTATTAGTAGTATATAATACAAGAGCAGAGGATGACTAATTCCTACTAGTTCTTTTTCGTTTTCCACCCGCAGGAGTGTTTCCACTTACCCTTCTAGTAGAGGGGTGACTCAAACCCTCAACCTACCGGTAGATGGTGGAGGTGCTCAAACACTTGAGCAAGCCTCACTTTGTCAAAGTGCTACTAGTTCCGTCTTCGACCTAGCTTCCCTCGTCTTCGAGAATTGCTGGAAGATTGCTTGTTGGGTTCTACAGATAGAACAGTTCCTCCTTTCCCATCTGAAATTCCCATGTTTGAAAGTTTCCTCTGGGCTTCAACATAAACTTTTAAGTCCCGTATCTACGAAAATCAAGAAGAAAACTCAGCTATATTAAGCGGGAAAGAGAAAAATTGAACAAGCCAAAAGGAATGCAATGGAAGTACCTGTTCCTTGAGGTCCAGTTTATTCTCATCCTTCGACTTGAGTAATAACCTTTCCCTAAGCACAGGTAAATGTATTTACAACTTTAGTCACATAGCTGTGTCTAGTTTAGTTTAAACCACCACGGGTTTAGTGCATAATGATGTGGAAGTGAAGAAAAAGACCGGTACAAATCAATTGGGCCGACCTATTGGTATCACCAAAATCCAAATTGACTAGTATCAAACTAAATTAATGGAAAATGTAACAAAATGCAGATATTTTCGAGCTCCAGCGAGTCTTACTGATGACTGTAAAGCTAACATAAGCCAGATAAAATAAATGTACCTTTCTGCTGTTTCTCTATACTTTGTCTGCAAAAGCTCTTGGTTTTTCAAAAGCACTTGATTCCTCTAAAAACAAAAGGTAATTAATCAAAAAGTTATTGAGTTACATAAAAGTGGAAATAAGGTGCGGAAAAGATCCAGGAAGTTTGTGCACGGAAACTTTTCTTGATCGGTCCCTACCTCCACAATGGACTTTGTCTCCTCTGTATACATTTCTATCTTAGCCTGCAAGTCATTCAACTTTGAGAAAACTGCCTTCTCCACTGCTCTGGATATTGAGCTCTCTTTTCCACTCTTTGCCTCGGCTAGTAGAGATTCATAATGCTGAGGAACATAAGTCAAAACTGTTAATTAACTGAGGACTTTTTCACTCTTTTAACAAGCTTAAATTCTGGCTAAAATGCATGCATAGGGAAACTGCTCCCACACTTGCTGCCACAGAGAAATTAAGTAGAGGTTACAGCAGGTCAGGATATCACTTCTTCTAAGATGAAAAAAATGCAAAGGCTGATCAACAGAATGAAAGGAGGTTTAAGTTTTGCTTACTTGTCTTTGAGTTTCCAGCTGACTAGCAAGAAGATTGTTGTACTCATCTACAATCTACATTTAGGTAAAACACTAACTTAATTGGCTTCAAGATATGACAGATAATAACAAAATAAAACCCCTAAGGAGAGGACAGGAAATGGAGGGATTTCCAATTATGAACAATCCTAAAGAATGTCAAAAAGTCGTTGTGAAACAAGAATGATATGAGAGAACAAAAAATAAATAAATACCGAATCAACTTTGCTGCTGAAAAGGGCACCACTAAAACTTGAATCCTCATCATCGCCACAAGTAGTACATTCTCCCTCAGTTGCAGTACATCGGGAATTAACAGTAACCAACTTACTATCACCTTTCGATTGATTCAATCGGTGGACATACTTGTCCCCTACATAATCCCAGATTTGTTGGGTTTCCAATTCAAGTGAATAGTGATGCGCTGCATCCGTCCAGTGTTTAATTGCATGCTTTTTCTCATATCTATGATAAGAACAGGTCAAAGAAGGGCTGGTCAGAGATGTTTAAACACCATCAAGTCACAATAGCAACTTATTAAGTTCACTAATAGGATGGTTAAAGGGGGAAAAATGTATTATGTACCTTCCACACCCCACAAAACCACAAATCAAACAAACACAAAGATTCTTCATTGTTCCACACTCTGAACAGGCAGGCTTCTCATCTTGCTGCTGACAAAGTCGACACACCTACAATAGACAGTAAAATATTGTCAGTCAACACATACAGAAACAGACAAATGAGGCAAGAACGTTATTTGCAAATAAAAATGAAAAACAAATAAATAGATAAAAGTATAACCGTAACAATATAACTCAAAGTGCACATAAGACAGTTTTAAGATAAAAAAACTCGAATTCACCCATAAGTACTCACTCCTCAACTGAAGTGCATGCATGAAACTTAGTAGTAGAAAATCTGATCTTGTTTAGACCTCATATACATGACTTTTTTCATAAATATTGACAAATCACTTAATTTCATCAGTGTAAATGAGAGTAATGGGGATAAATTAGACAAGCATACTAACTTGGCATGCCAAATAGGTCCACTTTGAGACACAAGAGCACTGAAAGGAATGGTCACAAAGTGTACTCTGTATTCCACTTGTATCTTGGTCCAATCTTTCTGAAATTTCCAACATGAATTGTGTTAGTTTTCCATGTCAAAATGTAGAAAATATTGTGTGAAGTTTTTCCAACATATAATTAGAAAAACCATAAGTATTAATGCGGATGCTAGAATAGATGTACGGTCATACATGATAGTGCATATAGAAGAGAAAAAGTAAGAGAGTCATTTGAGATACTTCTGAAATGTTCTACTCCTACATAGACCTCCAAATGCACTAGTCTTCAAGTACGACATTGTGATGATTGAAGGTGTTAAACGGGGAAGAGATGGATCTAAAATCACCGGGCGAAGAGTTATCTCAAAATACCTACAATTTATTGGATTCTATGCAGACTTAGTGATAAACAAACTGAAGCAAGGTACCTGTTGTATCCAGAACAATACCAACTAGCTAGAATTAAAGTTGGTCATTATTGACACACTTTACTTTAGGTCTGGCGTTCGACAACAGTCTCTAAAATTTGCTTAGAGATTGTACGAAATGAAGGATATGTGATATGCACCCAAGGGTGTGGCCTAGTGGTCAATGAGGTGGGTGGAGTACCATGAGGTTCTCAGGTCACATTCCAGTAGAGACAAAAAACACTAGATGTTCTCTTCACATTTGTCCATGCCTTGGTGGATAGAGTTATTACCTGCTATCCGTATTGGTGGAAGATGGCAGGTACCTCGTGGAATTAGTTAAGGTGCACGATAACACGGTTATTAAAGAAAAGGATATGTGTGACATTTACACTACAGTTCTAGAGAATCCTTAATTTGTTCCAAGTATTAGGTCGTTAAATGAATCAAGTCCAAACAAAGTAGAATGGATATTGAGGATTCATAAACCCGACCTCAACTACTTTGGTATTGAGATATAGTTGTTGTGCTAAATGTTTTCAAATTTATACAAAAATTTAGGAAAGCCAAATTACTCACCAAGACACACTGGACATGTTGGCAATTCAGTATAACCAACAGGAGGTGTACTTGTAATATATGCCGACTCTTCGTACACCACTGATTGAATAAAGTATATATGGCAAACCTCAACCTGAAAAGTTGCACATCCTATTCAAAATAAACAAAAGAGTCTAATAAAATCCAAAAAAACGCATTCATAACAACAAACATAAAAGCAGTAATGAACTCTAATACTATTGCTAAAAACTAATACTGGTAATGATAATGATCATAATAACAGCAGCAGCAGCAGTTAGATACCTCGGTAGGCTTAAACCTTTTGCCGTTGAAGCTACAGTAAAACCCATCAGCAGCCAACTGATTAACAATATTGATCAACACACTGTAACTATGTTCTATTCCATCATTCCTGAAACATTCAGTATTAAAATTCAACATAAACAAATTTACAAACAATTTTAAGCCAGAAAATGCAGAGTCCCTCTGACACCACTACTTCTGTAAAAATGTATAGTCCCTCTGACACCACTACTTTTATGAAAATGCAAAGACTCTCACTCAACCATATATATAACCTTTAAAAACCACAGATATAGATCTGAAGCGAATATTTTCAACAACATACCCAATATAGTCCTACAAAGTGGGTCTTGTGAAGGTAGAGTGTACGCAAACCTTACCCCTCAGAGGTAGAGAGGCAGTTTCCGATAGACCCTCAGCTCAAGGGAATTAAAGTCCAAAGCAGAAGTAACAAAAGTACAAGAAACAACAGAAAGTAACAAAAACAACACATATTAACTACAACAGAAGTACAAGAAATAACACATAGTAACAGAAATCGAAGGACAAGAAACTACAGTAGCAATGCTATAACTACTGGTATGGACGAATAACAAGATAACATACTCCTACCTACTAAACTTTGATCCTAATCCGTATCCTCCACAACAACAAAAAGTCAACATTTTCAAGGTGTAGCATAAATTTATGCGTATAGATTCACTAAAATAACACCAGACAGTAGATATGAATAGATAACTACAAAACTACAACAGAATTCTAAACATAGAGTTCAATTCCAGGATCCAGCTCTGTTTCAAACTTACTTAAGGAACATAACATGTGTGAAATCAGCAAGATGAGTTCCACAGAATAGAAGGAAATCATCAGGGGAGAGGTAATTTGGAGCAGCAACAATGAAGACGGTGGTGGTGCGGGAAATAGGGTTGGAAATAGTGGTGGAAGTAGAAGAGGGAAGGTGGCGGAAGAGATGAGCGATTCCTCTAAGTTCCGATAGATGTAAGCTTCCGCTGCTGCTGGTAAGGTCACTGTTAGGTTTTGGGCCGTGTGCGGCGGAGGAAGTGGTGGCGATGGTGGTCGGAATAGGTTGCGGAGAGTCGACGGTGTGGATTTGGAGGGTGAACATGACGTTCTTTTGGTAAGCTGTTTAAATTGGGAATTATATTCCTTAAATACTCTTCCATTCTCATTGACAAAATAAAAAAATAAAAAATATATATAATTTTTTCGTAAATTTTTTTTTAAAAAAATATTACATATAAACTAAAAAAGAATTATAAGTGACTTGCAAAACCAATTTTCCGCACTTTTTCTATACTTGTATAATGTATTGTAGTAATATAAATATATTTAACCTTTTTTTATTGATCGATTTCAATGTGATAGTCATTTCGAATAACAGTTTAAAACGCAACAAATTTCTTTCCTATTTACTTTGCTACGACAAATTATTAATAGTTAATATTTTTATTTAGGTAGTAATAAGATCGAATTTTTCAAACTCCTCAGTTAATGTTATATCGTTTGATATTGTATCAATATATATTTTTAATAATTTAAAAAGAGATATATGCTTTTCTCTTATTATTTATATCTATTTATATATATAATAGTACTATTTAGAAGATATGTGTATTTTTTTTGGGATCTAACTGGTAGATAATTTTTTTTTTAATTTTAGAGTAAGATTGTGAAATTCAATTTAAAAATAATGAAATGAGATTAAAGTTTCGTGCTAATAACAAGTTAAAAGCAATCAAACTCAAATTAACAATATTAAATATAAAACTAAAATAAGAGAGACAAGATATGAAAATTTCTTTTCTCTCTTTTAAGTATCCATCATTTTTTATTTATAGAGTGTGGTTACAAAAGATTACTTTAAACACGACTAATTATTAAGATTATGGAGAAAGTTTTGAATTAACCAACATTTTCTATTGGTGGAGAAATACAACCTACAAGTAATAAAAATATTGCCTTTGCTTAATCCTTAAGGCAAAGCAAGAGAGAAAGACAATTTTAATACTTAATACACATAATACTATAAGAAGTTAAATAAATATTGCAGTAAATTTTATAACCAAGTTTGTAAAAGGACTTTTCATTAAAACTTTGAAGGAATGGATAGAGATATTATGTCATATACTTATTTAAGGAATGGATAATAAATTGCAATCATAATAAAATAAGAAGAAATAATTTTATTGATAAATATTGCGGGTACAATTCTGGATGTATATTTTGGATGTAAATAACAAATTATAAATATAATTAAAATTTTAAAATTAAATTATTTATTTATAAATAAAGAAGTATGATGTATATTTTTGGATGCAAGATTAATAAAAAATAACATGTCACATAAATTATGATTAATAATTAAGAGTGTACTTAATTCTATCAAATTATTAAGTGAAAAAAAATAGGTTTACAAAAGAGTTTAATTTATAATTGCACTAAAGATTCTTATTAGTCGCCATAATATTCCATTCCACAAACAATAACATATTGATGAAACAAACACTAAATACAATAATCTTTAGGGAAAATTGTCCTCATTCCAAGTTAAGGCAAGTATTATAAAAAGAAAAGAAATAATAATATATTTTTTTTCATGAAAGGAACAATAAGAATTTAATACACAGTTGAATATTCAAAATAGGAATTACAACTTTTGAAACCTCATATTTTGACTAATAACCATAGCTTATAAATTATAATTCTGCATTTTATAGTATATTAAGGGAATGCTTGGTTTTGGGATTAAGAAAATCATAGTATTACTCCGTGTCATATAATTTGGTACTTTCTGTGTTCCTTTTTAATGGATTATCTTTTGCCAAGTATGATTTTAAATTGTATATTATAAGTCGTTTAATTAAATTAGGAAAAAAAGTTTGAAAAATATTTTAACTTTGGCCGAAATTGCTGTTACGATACCTAACTTTGTGGAGGACCTTTTACCTCTACACTATTTAATAATGTATTTTAAAGGTATATATGTACCCACGTGAACACATTACTATTTATAATGATGCAATTTTTATGATGTCCACGTGGACACATATATACCTTTAAAATACACTATTAAATAGTATAGGGGGGTAAAAGGTCCTTTCCAAAGTTTGATATTGTTACAACAATTTCGATCAAAATTTGGATATATTTCACACCTTTTTCCCATTAAATTTAACTTTATTGTTGGACAAATAATGTTGAAATGATCACCCTTCTGCCGACTATAGCTTCGTCCTTGATTTAATTTAAGCATGATACATAAATATATTTTTTAATTTAAATTTAGTAGATATTTGTGTTTACTAATTTTTAAATATGTACAAATAGACACTTAAACTTATATAAACTTGAATAAAGTAGACACATGCTTTTACATAGGGGTGACAATTTAGTGACGGTGGGTTGGATCAAATTTGGACGGATTAGATAATAATTGAGTCAAGACCCAATCCAATCCAAATTTGTTTGGATCGAAATGAGTCGGATCAGAACGGGTTAGGTAATGAGTTATATAATGGGTTAAAGATCCAACCCAACCCAATTTTTACTAAGCTTAATTCTTTTATTTGTTCATTTTAGCACATAATTTTTTTTTTTTATTATGGTTATATATAACATATCAAATTGAAAAAAAAAGTCTTTTAAAATATATTTTGACAAGATTTCTCATGAGCCAATTCGAGTTACATATCAACCCAATTTTTAATGGGTTGAAATGAGTTGAGTTGTACTGGGTTGAGCTAATAAATTAAACCGCCCAAATTTAAATGAATTGAACGAGTTGAGTTTGATTTTGCCTTTTCTACTTTTACCTGATAATCTGCATCCTTCATGACGACATATATGTATTACGTCACGTACATCTACTCATACACACCTGAAGTTGAATATACACACCTGAAGTTGAAGGATATACGCCGAAGTTAATTTAACTTGTAAAATAAAAGTCTTGAGTAAGAAAAGGTCTCACCGGCACCCAAACATATTTTTGAAAAATTGTATTTAAATCAAATCAAAAGAGAATGAATATGAATATGTCAAAAACACCCACAAAAGGCCCCCTGAGTCCTGACTGACTGTATATACAAGAAAGTCTCTCACTTTAGCCATTACTGTGTCTTCCCTTTCTCTCTACGCGTCTTTTTCTTCTCTTCAATTCTCTTTTCTCTCAGTTCTATATTTATATATATATCAATTTTGGTACAGTTGGATTTTCCGCCAAAAAAAAACCAGAATCGCCGGCGGCAAACAACCGATCAGTTCCGATCGGGTGAAATTCCGAAAAGGGTATGAGTTTTTTGCCCTTATTTATCAATTTTCAATGTGTTTTCATCTGGGTATTCAGTAATTTTAGTTCTAACGATTGAATTTTGTATAGTGACGTTTTGTATTTACTGATATCTACTGAAAGATCTTTTGAAAATTTCATCATAGCCGGCTTTGACTCGGATCTATTCAATTTTTTGTGATTAACTGAAAAAAGGGTTTTAGATTTTTTTAATTTTTGTTTGTTAAATATATTTACAATGTTTTCCATTTTTTTTATGACAGTATCAGGATACATGGGGTATGTTGTTGGTTTTTATTCAGGATATGCAGAATCAAACAATTTTTTCATACCCTCAAAATATTTCTAGTTATTAGAGTTGTGATTTTATAATACTTTTCGAATTTTAATCATAGATGAGATGATCAGACAATTCAGAGAAAAAAAAGGCGATGGGTTCGAGTCTCACTCTAACCATAATTAAAAAAGAAGAAGAATTTTCACATTGTTGGCCTATAAAGAATTAGGCTTATAATTATGTTAATAATATGTTCTCTCGTACAACTTAAAATTTTAGATGAGATGGTCACGCTTCGACAAGGTGCATTATACTTTTTTTTTAAATTCTAGTTGTAATCGATTTGAATAGCAGAAAACAAATAATATTAGATTAAAGGATACTTTTTTGTTGTTGTTTTTGTTTTTGTGAAAGGTGATTAAAGGCACCAAGTTATTGGATTAGATAATTGTGATGGCTATGAGTATTAGGAAGGCAATTGGAGCAGTGAAAGATCAAACTAGTATAAGCCTAGCTAAAGTGACCAGCAATGTTGCGCCGGACCTTGAAGTATTGGTGGTGAAAGCAACCACTCATGATAATGATCCAGCAGATGAGAAATATATTAGGGAGATTTTGCACTTGACCTCTAATTCTCGAGGGTATGTTAGTGCTTTTGTTTTTGCAGTGTCAAAGAGGTTAAGCAAAACCCATGATTGGGTTGTGGCGTTGAAGGCCTTAGTGCTTGTGCATAGGCTATTAACTGATGGAGACCCTGTACTTGGTCAAGAGATCATGTATGCAAGTCGGAGAGGGATGAGGGTTTTGAATATGTCTGGTTTTCGTGATGAAGCGCACTCTAATTCCTGGGATCATTCTGGATTCGTTAGGACTTATGCCATTTATTTAGATCAGAAGCTTGAGTTTTCTACTTATGATAGGAAGTTGAATGACGGTGATGGTTATGGTCAGTATCGGTCCGATGGACATGGGATGGATAGGAGAAAGAGGTTCTTTAATGAGCCTGATGAGTCTGCTGGAAGGGAAGAGAAAAGTGGGGTGACGCCAGCCAGAGAAATGAAGCCTGAGAAGGTTTTAGAGAGGTTGAATCAATTGCTTCAGCTTCTTGATAGGTTCTTGGCTTGTAGACCGACTGGTGCAGCCAAGGATAGTAGGATGGTGCTGGCGGCATTATATTCTCTTGTGAAGGAGAGCTTCAAGCTTTATGCTGATATTTGTGAGGTATTACATAATTTGTTGGATCGATTCGCAGAGATGGAGTATGCTGATTGTGTCAAGACTTTTGATGCTTATGTTAGTGCAGCAAAGATGATCGATGAGCTTGTGGGCACTTACAATTGGTGCAAGGATGTTGGGATTGCAAGGTCATCCGAGTTCCCAGAAGTGCAAGTCATCACTGATAAGCTTTTGGGCACACTTGAGGCCTTCTTGAGAGAGAGGGCAAATAGGCCAAGGAGCCCTGAGATAAATAGGGTGGAGAGTTCGTCAGCAGTTAAAGAGGAGAAAACACCAGATATGAACGAAATTAAAGCTCTCCCACCACCCGAGAATCACACACCTCCTCCTCCTGCTCCTCCTCAACCTGTACCACAGCCAAGGCCACATGCTCAGCAGGTAACTGAAGACTTGGTGAATTTGAAGGATGATGGAGTGACAGCTGATGGTGAGGGCAATAAAATGGCATTAGCTCTATTTTCTGGGCCTGTAGCCAAGGGGAATGGCTCCTGGGAAGCATTCCCGTCTGATGGAGAGACTGGACAAGTAACTTCAGCTTGGCAGACACCAGCTGCTGAGATTGGCAAAGCTGACTGGGAGTTAGCATTGGTAGAAACCGCCAGTAATTTGTCAAAGCAGACGGCTGATTTAGCAGGTGGTTTTGATTCACTTTTGTTAAACGGGATGTACGATCAGGGAACCGTGAGGCAGCACGTGAGCAATACTCAGGTGACTGGTGGGAGTGCCAGCAGTGTAGCATTGCCTGGAGTGGGAAAGACTGCAACACCTATGCTTGCGTTACCTGCCCCTGATGGAACAGTCCAACCAGTAGGGAACCAAGATCCATTTGCTGCTTCCCTAGCTGTGCCACCTCCTTCTTACGTCCAAATGGCTGAACAGGAGAGGAAACAGCATTTGTTAATGCAGGAACAACAGCTGTGGCAGCAATACGCAAGCAACGGGATGCAAGGCCAAATGGGTTTGTCCAGACTTGCAGGGGCTACCCCAGGCTACTATGGCAGTGGAATGCCACCATCAATGCCCTATGGGATGGGACAGCCAGCAGGTTATTACTTCACTCCCCTCTGAATCTCACCTCTCGCGATACATGTGGTGCTTTTGCTACATTGCAGTTTTCTTTTATTATGCTACAATATTATCATATTCTTGAAACCTGTTATCAGCTCCTCCGCAACACCTCTAAGCTGTGTACACTGACGTTTTTGCGAAAATGAGTTGAGAAAAAGGATATGGAGATAGCCATACAATAAGTAACTTTTTTAGATGTATCGACCTGTTGAAATTTCCATTTCAATATTTTAAGCCAAAGTTTGCAATTGGTGATTGCCGAAAATTGAGAAGTGTTACCTGATTTGAATATAATGTGCAACTTTACTTTGTAAGGATGGTGACTTTTAAGTTTAAAAAAGTTGGAAATAAACATATAGGTTGAATGAGACCAATTATATTGTTGATGAAGATATCATCATATCAAGAATAGGTTGGTCCATCCATCTGAAGGGGAAGGTCTTGTATGTATCATTGATCATTTTGAAGACAAGTACAAACACTGAAACAAAACTCTTTCTATATATGCATGCCTATTTGTAAACCTTGTTGGGATATATGACATCGAACTCTCCGGTTGCATACGATCCTCTAGCACATAGCGCGCTCGCTGATTAATACATGAGACAGGGACGACTCAAGCACATTAATTAATCTTCCTAACAATAATTTGACTTGATTTTAAAAGAAGGATCATACTTTAAGAAATGATATGATGAGCTATGGTGTTTAAATTTCTAACAACTAATTATTTGAGTTCGACAATGAAAATGATATGATCTAATTAATCGAAAGTGCAACTTATCTTTTTCTTTAAGATCAGTAGTTTACTATCCCTTCATTTCACAATACATAAAATAGGTTAAAAGGCACGTAATTATGATCGATCAAACTCATATTTCTTGTGGCTGAATTTGGAAATATAGAAAAACTTTTTAAAGTGGAGTGTAAAACAAAAAGAAAATATTGGTGCTACAAATATAAAAGAGAAGTTAAAACTCATGATAAGATTTTTTCTCAATTCTTCAAATTATTTTGTTTACAATCAAGCACTAATCACACCCAAAGGAAACGTTACGATTAGATGCATGTTTTTATTGATTTTAATTATGACAACAATAACAATAATAATATATTCCGTGAAATCCCACGAGTGAGGCTTGAGAAGGATAGAATGTTCGTAGGTTTTACCACTAACTCGTGAAGGTAGAGATACTGTTTTCGAAAGACCCTCAGCTCGAGCGCAACAAATCCAAGCACAAAGAAGAAGGAGATAATGAAGAGAATATAACAAGTAACAAGGAAACAATGCAAATTCTATTAGAAAGGAGCCAAAAACGACAATAAAATAATGTGATAATCAAAACACAATAAACAACATATTAGGATAGATCATTGAAAACAATAATAAACACTACAATATTAACCTTCTATCTTAATACGCGTTTTCCACTCCCTTGTTAACCTGAAGTTGCGTCATATCTTGTCTTATCACCTCTCCCAATACTTCTCCGGTCTACCTCTACCTCTCTTCGTACCTTCTATGACCAACCTCTTACATCATCTCCTCTCAACATGTCCAAACCATTTCAGTCTCGCTTCCTTCATCTTGTCCACTACAGATCCCACTCCCATCTTATCTTGGATATCCTCATTTCTAATCTTATCGCTCCTAGTATGACCACACATCCACATCAACATCCTTATCTCCATAACATGCATCTTCTATACAACAATGTCGGTCTAATTACCATTTTATAGAACTTACCTTTGAATTTTGGCAATACTTTTTTATCACACAAGACTCCAGAGGCAAGCCTCCACTTCCAATACAATGTGTCACTATTATGTTAGATGGAAAATGTTATGACTATAATATATAAGATCTAACACCAAATCTTGCCAAAGTAAAAGTGAAAGTAGATCATTACTTAATTATGTTAGATGGAAAATGTTGTGACTACAATAAAATGAGTCTTAGAGAGAATATATTAATTGCATTTTCTTTTAGCAATTTGTTCACCTATTTACTTGTTTGTTACACCTTATTTCATTCATAGTATAAAATAGGTGTATTAGTATACAAAAAGGGACACGTACATTAATATTTAAGCAGAATTTGTTTTCTTTCTGGTCTTGGCAGTACTACTATTAACTCTACGATTCCCTTGATTGTTACCCGCTCCACAAACAATTGTGAACTCGAAACAATATGCATTTCCAAAACATGAATACAATCCTCCGTCTGTATTCCTTCGTGTGTGTCCCCCTTTTGCTCGTTTCGTTTCCTCTAATCCTTTACCATATGCTTCCTCTGCTGTCAACTCCTCCAATATAGAAGAACTCTCTCCGTCTTCATTTTCCCTATTTGACGGTACCTGCAATTTCTTTGCTGTCTCCGCTGCCACAATAGAAGCAGATGGACCAATGTCAGAGCACAGTTCTGACCCGTTTATTATCGACCCTGCTTGATTTGGAAATTCGGAATAAGCTACGTTATCTGATTGCTGCCACATTTGAATCTGCAATTTCTCATCGGTATGATTGTGGTTATTATTTATCATTTCATCTTGAGCATTGATATCATTTATTTTCCTGTCTAAAATATCTCTATGATCCAACGACAATGGTGTAATTTCACTGAATAACGGCATACTCCGTTTCGATTTGTCAATTACGGCAACACCCATATTGAGTATCCCCTGTGGATTACCAGAAGGTCGACGAATTTGAAGAGCTACAAATTTCTTACTCTGATTGCTGCTGGTGTTTTCAAAAGGATTTACGAGATTGTTGAGAATAACTTTTACGGTACCTACAAGAATATCACGAAACCATGAAACAGTATAAATTTCAACATGGATAGCTGATGAATCGGAGCTGAGGAATTCATCGTCTACACGGAAAGAGAACTTATCATTCCAATTGGGGTTGTTGTGACCGTGATTGTCAACACGGGTGGTGCGTTTACGATTGGGATTGACCCAAGTTAACGCGTAGGTACGAAGGGATTTACAGACGGGAGATAGATCTTGAGCAGAAATGAGGGTGATTTCGAGAATATGATTGCTATTGTTTGTGGAAGCACAAGGGAGATGCGGGGAATGAGGTTGACATGAGAGGGAGGAATCTGCAGTTATGGTTGATGAAGGAGTCGGTGTTTGGTCCATAATTTCTTCTACGATGCTGCCATCATCCGTAGCGGAGATGACAACCTTGTAGGGGTGGTAGATGGGATTGGAGAAAGAAAATGAATAATGATTTTTCTTTATTCATGGCAACGAGTAATCACAGGAATTCAATTTCTTCGCACCTTATTTTATTCCGTTCATTTTTATTTGTACCATATACTAAAATATACATATTAACAATCATTTCTCAACTATAGTAAAGTTTTGGGGACTTAAAGCAAGAACTTAATCAGCTCACCACTTTTGTGTAGACACATATAATTGAAATAAATCACATCCTCATCATCCTCCAGCACAAAACCAGGATAATTTGTAATTCACAATTCAAAAGGCAAGCTAGATACAAGATTCGACTTTTTCCAATCACCATTCAATAAAGTTTTTTCGGAAAAATATTTGGGCGGCTCTGAGACGTCAGATTCATGAGATAATACACACGAAAAATAAAATAAAATTGCATAATTTGTAAAAATCGACTTGTAAATGCAAAAGTAAGCTTGAAAAAAATAGTGGGACTGTACGTAATGTTTCCCTAACTCATAAAGGAGGTCTTCATAAATATTTTTTGAGTGCTCTGGGGCACCAGATCCATGGACTAATATACACGGAAAACTAAGAAAGTCGCGTAATTTCAAAAAATTGGCTTGTAAATGCGAAAATATACCTAAAAAAAAATGATGAGACTGTACGTAACGCTTTCCCAACTCATTACAAAGATCCTCATGATTTTTTTTCAAAATTTTTTTTGGGTGCTCCGAAGCGCCAGATCCATAGGCTAACACGCACGAAAAATCACGAAAGTTGCGAAATTCCTAAAAGTTGACTTGAAAATGCAAAAATATGCCTGCAAAAAATGGTGGGACTGTACATAACACTTCCCCAACTCATTACAGAGGTTCTCATAAAATTTATTCAGAATTTTTTTGGGTGCTCTGAGGCCCAAGATCCATAGGTTAATACACATGAAAAAATAAGAAAGTCGCGTAATTCCTAAAAGTTGGCTCTTAAATGTAAAAAAATTGCCTGAAACAAACGGTGGGACTGTACGTAACCCTTCCCCAACTCGTTATGGAAGTCGCCATAAGATTTTTTCACGAAATTTTTTTGATTACTCCGAGGCATCAGACTCATGGGCTAATACACAAGAAAAACCAAAAAAATCGCGTAATTCCTAAAAGTTGGCTTGTAAATGCAAAAATATGCCTGAAACAAATGGTGGATTGTACGTAATGCTTCCCCAACTCATTACGGAGATCCTCATAAAGTTTTTTTAGAAAATTTATTTGGGTTCTCTGAGGATCCAATTTCATGGGCTAATATACACGGAAACCAAGAAAGTCACGTAATTCCTAAAAGTTGGCTTGTAAATGCAAAATTACCTGAAAAAATGGTGGGGACGTACGTAACGCTTCCCCAACACATTACGGAGGTCCTCAAAAAAAATATTTTGGTGCTTCGAGGCGCCAGATCCATGGGCTAATACACACGAAAATCAAGAAAGTCACATAATTCCCAAAAGTTGGCTTGTAAATGTGAAATTTGCTTGAAAAATTGTGGGACTGTACATAATGTTTCCCCAGCTCATTACGGAGGTCCTCATAAAGTTTTTCAGAAAAAAATATTTGGGTTCTCTGAGGCGCTAGATCCATGGGCTAATATACACGGAAAACCAAGAAATTCGCATAATTTCTAAAACTTGGCTTGTAAATGCAAAAATATGCCTGAAAAAATTGTGACACTATACGTAACGCTTCCCCAACTCATTACGGAGGACCTCATAAAGTTTTTTAGAAATTATTTTGGGTGCTCCGAGGCGCCAAATCCATGAGCTAATAATACACACGAAAAACCAAGAAAGTCGCGTAATTCCTAAAAGTTGGCTTGTAAATGTAAAAAAATTGCCTGAAACAAATGGTGGGACTGTACGTAACGCTTCCCCAACTCATTATGGAAGTCCTCAGAAATTTTTTTCAGATTTTTTTTTTGATTACTCAGAGGCGTCAGACTCATGGCTAACACACAAGAAAAACCACGAGTATTTCCTAAAAGTTGGCTTGTAAATGCGAAAATATGCCTGAAACAAATGGTGGACTGTACGTAATGCTTCCCGAACTCATTACAGAGGTCCTCATAAAGTTTTTTCAGAAAAATAAAATTCGGTTGCTTCAAGGTGCCAGATCCACGAGCTTTAATACACACAAAAAAAATAAGAAAGTAGTGCAATACCTAAAAGTTGGCTTGTAAATGCGAAAATATACTTGAAAAAAATGGTGGAGCTATATGTAACGCTTCCCCGACTCATTACGGAGGTACTTATAAAGTTTTTTTTGAAATTTTTTTTGGTGCTCCGAGGCGCCAAATCTATGGGATAATAATACACACGAAAACCAAGAAAGTCACATAATTCCTAAAAGTTGGCTTGTAAATGTGAAAATTTGCTTGAAAAATTGTGGGACTGTACATAACGCTTCCCTAACTCATTACAGATATCCTTATAAAGTTTTTTCAAAAAATTTACTTGAGTTCTCTAAGGCGCCAGATCCATGGTAATATACGAAAAACCAAGAAAGACGCATAATTCCTAAAACTTTGGCTTGTACATGCGAAAATATTCCTGAAAAACATTGTGAAACTATACGTAACGCTTCCCGAACTCATAAAGTGTTTTTAGAAAATTTTTTGGGTGCTCTGAGGCGTCAGATCCATGGGCTAATACACACTAAAAATCAAGAAAGTCGCGTAATTCCTAAAAGTTTGCTTGTAAATGTAAAAAAATGCCTGAAACAAATGGTGGACTGTACGTAATGCTTCCCAAACTCATTACAGAGGTCCTCATAAAGTTTTTTCTTGCCTGAAACAAACGGTGGGACTGTACGTAACGCTTCCCAACTCATTACGAAAGTCCTTATAGGATTTTTTCATAAAAAAAAATTGATTACTCAGAGGCATCAGACTCATGAGCTAATACACAAGAAAAACTAAGAAAGTCGCGTAATTCCTAAAAGTTTGCTTGTAAATGCGAAAATATGCCTGAAACAAATGGTGGACTGTACGTAATGCTTCCCAAACTCATTACAGAGGTCCTCATAAAGTTTTTTCAGAAATTGTTTTTGGGTGCTCCAAGGTGCCAGATCCATGAGCTATAATACACATGAAAAAACAAGAAACTCATGTAATACCTAAAAGTTGGCTTGTAAATGCGAAAATATACCTAAAAAAATGGTGGGCTGTATGTAATGCTACACCAACTTACTACGGAGGTCCTCATAAAGTTTTTTCTGAAAATTTTTTTGGTGCTCCGAGGCGCCAGATCAATGGGCTAATACACACGAAAATAAAAAAGTCACGTAATTCCTAAAAGTTGGCTTGTAAATGTGAAAATTTATCTCAAAAAATTGTGGGAATGTACATAATGCTTCCTCAACTCATTACGGAGGTCCTCATAAAGTTTTTTCAGAAAATTTATTTGGGTTCTTTGAGGCGCCAGATCCATAGGCTAATATACACGAAAAACCAAGATTGTCGCGTAATTTCTAAAACTTAGCTTGTAAATGCAAAAATATGCCTGAAAAATCTGTGAAACTGTACGTAACGCTTCCCTAACTCATTACGGAGGACCTTATAAAGTATTTTAGAAAAAAAATTGGGTGGTACGAGGCGCCAGATCCATGGGCTAATACACACAAAAAACCAAAAAAGTCACGTAATTCCTAAAAGTTGGCTTGTAAATGTGAAAAATTACTTGAAAAAATTGTGGGACTGTACATAACGTTTCCCCAACTCATTACGGAGGTCCTCATAAAGTTTTTTTAGAAAATTTATTTGGGTTCTCTGAAGCGCCAGTTCCATGGACTAATATACACGAAAAACCAAGAAAGTCACGTAATTCCTAAAAGTTGGCTTGTAAATGCAAAATATACCTGAAAAATGGTGGGGCCGTACGTAACGCTTCTCCAACTCATTATACATGGGCTAATACACACGGAAACCAAGAAAATCACATAATTCCGAAAAGTTGGCTTGTAAATGTGAAGATTTGCCTGAAAAATTGTGGGACTGTACATAATGCTTCCCCAGCTCATTACAGAGGTCCTCATAAAAAAAATTCAGAAAATTTATGGGTTCTCTGAGGCGCCAGATCCATGGGCTAATATACACGAAAAACTAAGAAAGTCGTGTAATTCTTAAAATTTGGCTTGTAAATGCGAAAATATGCCTGAAAAAAAGCTGTGAAACTATATGTAACGTTTCCCCAACTCATTACGGAGGACCTCATAAAGTTCTTTTAGAAAATATTTTGGGTACTCCGAGGTACCATATCCATGAATTAATACACACGAAAAATCAAGAAAGTCGCGTAATTCCTAAAAGTTGGCTTGTAAATGTGAAAATTTACTTGAAAAAATTGTGGGACTGCACATAACGCTTCCCCAACTCATTACGGAGGTCCTTATAAAGTTTTTTCAGAAAATTTATTTGGGTTCTCTGAGGCACCAGTTTCATGGGCTAATATACACGAAAAACCAAGAAAGTCACGTAATTCCTAAAAGTTGGCTTGTAAATGTGAAAATATGCCTGAAAAAAACTGTGAAACTATATGTAACACTTCTCCAACTCATTATGTAGGACCTCATAAAGTTTTTTTAGAAAAAATTTTGGGTGCTCCGAGGCGCTAGATTCATGGGCATTACACATGAAAACCAAGAAAGTCGCGCAATTTTTAAAAGTTGGCTTGTAAATGCGAAAATTTGCTTGAAAAACAGTGAGACTATGTAACGCTTCCCCAACTCATTACGGAGGTCCTCATAAATTTTTTCAGAAAAAAAAATTCTGGTGCTACGAGGCGCCAGATTCATGGCTTAATACACACGAAAAACCAAAAAAATCGTGTAATTCCTAAAAATTAACTTATAAATATGGAAATATATCCAAAAAAAAATGGTTGAACGGTACATAATGTGATACTCTTCATAGTTGGTTTTTGCATACCAACTCGGAGTATTTCATAATTGATATTGCAAATAAATGTAACGGCTACATATGTGTAAACATTGTGAGGTTGTGGAATGACATTGAATGTTCTATTGACAATATAAAGTAAATTTTCCTTGTAAAAGTCGGAGCAGCAGACAAGTAAACTGTTTGAATCTAAGTTAATGATTAATTTCAATTATAAGTAATTTTTTACACCTCACCTAACAAATACATCAGAATTATTTTTATTTTTGGTTTCACACCCGGTGTTTGGTATCTACGTTAGAGCTCGATTAAATTTGGATTTGTATCGGAAGTCTCACATTGACGGGTAAATCGCTTTCTAACAAAGGCGACTTCGAGTCCCCTTGGTATGGAGTCGCCTTTGTTAGGGAGCACTTTACCTCTAATGTGGCTTGTTGGGTTCGAAAATGATTAGAGCGTCATGCGGAAGCTTACAATTGCAAATCAAGACGTTGATAAATTAGATGACAAAAACTTATACTAAAAACATAATATTATTATATGAAAACTAATATAAAAGAAAAATATTAAAACTATTGAGAGAATAAATCTCCGCATAGACAAAAGTCTCTAAACGACTATATTGTGGATGTTATTGTGTTATTGATATGAGAATAAAGATCTTTAATTGCTACATCTCCAAACTTTTCTTATAAGGAAAGAATAACCAAATATGTAAAAGAATTATATTTTACTTTCATGAAAAGTAAAAACAATTATGGTAATGCTTTAACTTTCCTTCGAGTAAAATTAATATGGTAAGAAAATCAGGGCAAAACCCTAACAAATCTCCACTTTTGGCTGGATTTTCTTGACAAAACTTGATCCGCCTTCTTCACATGCATGATATCTTTGTTCTTCACATAGTCTGCTTGTCATGGTTAAAAATAAAGTTTAAAATATATGGTTTAAAAATATTTTATTTTTTATTTTCAAAGATGCAACAATAGAAATGTTGAAAATATGATTCAAATCTCTTCTCCACATGTAGCTGGACAAAAGTCTTCTTTATCAACAAATTGATTGCAGATTGTTTTGAAACCACATGAACATGTCTTCAACCTCGATGAACCTGTGTCATTGAACCACTAGCTCTAGAGTTTAGGGTTGAGTAGCCTCCAAGAATTCCAATTGGAATCCAACACACCTTGTAGAGTCTCAACTCGAATTAAACACGTCTTTATTGTCCTACAAAATTTTAATGTCTACCATTGTATAAGTAGAGAAATAAGAGAATATTTGAAGACAAGTGCAAGAATTGGAATACTTTGGCAAGATAAATAGCTTATATATGTAATGTTATTCTAATTTGTTTACATTCCTATTATTGTTGCAGTCTTTGAGTTTTTTCTTCTCTACTTGATGAAGCAGCAATTCAATTATGTTGGGATTGTTATGGCTAAATTACTATAGGCTATAGCTATATATAAAAAAATGTTACTATTAATATTTAGAAAAGTTCATTCGTTTTTTTATATAGTTGCGATAGTAGGAATGTAGTAAATTTTCCTCTCAAATTTTTAAGTTTAAATAACAATAAAACTTTATTTGATATTTTAGAACTTTGAATTAAACTACTTAAAACTTATTATCTATCAGTCAGATTTTTGAAAGCAAGAATCAATGTATCATATTGTAATAAATGACTAACATATTATTAACTCGAAAGAACATTTTTCAAGTTATATAATAAGATACTGACTCTTTGTATAAACTATAAACACGTATAAATGACTAGTTATATAAAAAAAAATTGGGGCTGACCATTTCTCGTTTTAAGTTATTATTGTTTGTTGATATTCATTTTCTTTTGATTAAAGTTTCAAGAGAATCACTATTTTTTATGTAAGATTTGTTGTTGTTCTTTTTCTCATTTCCCCCCAAAATTGTTCTTAAACTATTATTCATCCTTGTAGAAAGAAAAAGAAATAGATAAAATATTTAATGAATCTCAAAGTATAATGGTGTACAAAGTTATTTGTCCAAACATTGGAAAGTTTATATTGTCGAGTGTAGCATAGGATGAAAAAGAAATAGATAAAATATTTAATGGATCTCAAAGTATAATGGCGTACAAAGTTATTTGTCCAAACATTGGAAAGTTTATATTGACGAGGGTAGTGTAGGATGAGAAACTTTACCTCAGATGTCGAGAGACGAAGGATGAGAAACTTTACCTAAACTTTACCCCAATAATTGATGGAGATATAAAATATAATCTTTTAACTTGAATCCATAATCTAAAATCATGACGAAAAAGTCTTGGCTAACCAAAACGTCAAAGAAGAGAAATGATTCCCAACTTATCGCTTGTAGACAAAACTAGATTAAATGAAAAGTGAATCCTCAACCTATTGCTTATAAACTAAACTTTCGTTTACAAACTTACCCATTTAATGCGACGCACCTCTACTGCACCAAATTTCGGTTTCATGCACGTGCCATTCACTTTGGATTGGAGTAGTGGCTTACATGTTGTTGCTACCGGCTGATGTTCTTATTCACCTAGTTTTCCATGTTTCCCAACTAAAGAGATGCCTTGAAGTTCCTTCCATCATCAATCATCCTCCTATTTTTCACCTTTCCAGTCCCTATTGACCTAGTCCCAAGGTTGTTCTCGACAGAAGGCTTGTGAAGAAGGGTAATAGAGCAGTGGGACAAGTCTTGGTGAAGTGGTTTGGTATTGATGACACTCAAACTACTTGGAGTTTGAATCTGAGTTGCTGCATAGGTTCCCTACATTTCATTCTTGAGGACAAGGATTTTCTTTAGCAAGGGGTATTGATACAAGTTAGGTGTACACGAGCTGAGGTGGCAAAAATAGTAGGTGATGTGGCAAGTTAGTTAGAGTTTATTGGAGCGGTTAGCTGTAGCAGTTATAATTTCAGATTCTGTTATTAGATTCAATTCTATAAATGTAGCAACTGCATGTAAGATGAGGTATTCATGAAATAAAATATGATTCTCTCTTTCTCGTCTACATTCAATCCAGCCTCAATCCTCGATTATAACCCTGATTTGGCTATCATCTTCTTCGAGCCTCCTAGATTAACTACTTCCATTACAAATTTCTTAATTGCATCAATAACTTTCGCTTACAAACTTACCCATTTAATGCGACGCACCTCTAATGCACCAAATTTCGGTTTCATGCACGTGCCACCCACTTTGGAGCCACATAGGTCACAAATCGTGCCTAACTTGTAGCCGCATAAGTCGTAAATCGTGCATAACTTGTAGACGCATAAGTCATAAATCGTGCATAACTTGTGTCAAAGTCAAACCAAGGTTTTGGTTTCATGCACGTGCCACCCACTTTGGAGCCACATAGGTCGTAAATCATGCATAACTTATAGCCGCATAGGTCGTAAATCATGCATAACTTGTGTCAAAGTCGAATTGATGAGTGGTTTGTTTTGATGAAAACTATACTCGTAGATGTTTAATTTGATGGGCAATTCAACTCTTAAATCTTTATAAGTTGTGGATACACTCATTAAAAATTGGATCTTATACAGCTCACTAGTATTGTCGCTTGTAACTTAACTTATACTAATGTTTTTGCAAGCCCTTAAACCTTTCAATCCTGAGCCAAAAGGTGAAATTTTTTTCCAAAAAGGCAATAAAATTCAGTTAAGAACCAAAAGGGCAACATTTTAACTCCCAAATTAACGTTGTTGAAATCAGGTCAAACTGGGTAAGACTCAAATTTCTATGTGCCTTACCGCTGTCAGCGTCTTGTAAGACGCACGACGGTTGTGCCTTACGAGACCTGACAAAAATGTAATGATAGGAAGAAAGCAGTAGTAAATTGAAACTTTTGCCATAATTTATACTTTGATTATAGGGAAAAAAGTCTGAAATATATCCGAACTTTGACCGAAATTATCGTAACAATACCAAACTTTGGAAAGGACCTTTTACCACCTTCACTATTTAATAGTGTATTTTAAAGGTATATAATGTGCCCACGTGGACATCATAAATATTGAATAATTATAAATAGTAACGTGTCCACGTGGGCACATATATACATTTAAAATAGAGATAATTGTCAAAAACACACTTAAACTATCTTTTTTTTTTTAGTTTCATACCTAAATTATTGAGAGTGTGCGTTTCATACCTAAACTATCATTTTTTTAGTTTGAGAAACACACCTCAGTGGTGTGTGTAATGCACTCTCTCTTTTATTTTAAAAAAATCTTGACACATGGCATTCCACATGGATAAAATATTCCACCTTGACAAAAATTAAATAATAAATTATTAATATTAATTAAAAATTAAAGATTAAAATATTACTATCCATAAAAATAAAAAAATAAAAATTATTTTTCTTACCCCACTCCACCTCCTCCACGTAACCCCCCCGGACAACCCCCATCCTTTTTTAAAAAAATCTTTTATAAAATATTTTAAAAAAATTCATACTTCACCCTCACCCCCCCACCCCCCAAAAAAAAATTGATATTATTTTATTTTTAAAAAAATAAAAAATTTACCCCATTCTATTTAATCCTCCATTCCTAATTTTTATTTTTTTTACATTTTTCTCATTTTGTGTTAGATATGTACGTACATATATTTTTAGAAAAAAAAAAATCTACTAGTGTACCGATCATAACATAAATAAACAAAAAAATTAAAAAAATCTTGCGGCGGCAAGTAAAAAATATTTTCGATATGTATATATCTAACATTTATAAAAGAAATTTAAACAAAAAAAATGGGGGCGGGGGTGGTGGTGAGAGGAAGTGATGGAGTGGGGTAAGAAAAGTATTTTACATTTTATTTTATAAAAATAATATTATTATTTTTGGATAATAATTTTAATCTTTAATTTTAACTAATACTAATAATTTATTTAATTTGTGTCTAGATTGAATGTTTTGTCCATGTGGAGTGTGATGTGGAAATTCTTTAAAATAAAAGAGAGTGTATTACACATACCATGATGAGAGTGATATAAAATAGAGAGGTGTGTTTCTCAAACTAAAAAGTGATAGTTTAGATATGAAACTCACACTCTCAATAGTTTAGGTATGAAACTCAAAAAAAAGATATAGTTTAGATGTGTTTTTGACACTTATCTCTTTAAAATACACTATTAAATAGTGCAGGGGTAAAAGGTCCTCCATAAAGTTTGGTATCGTAACAGTAATTTTGGCCAAAGTTAAAATATTTTTCATACTCTTTTCCCTTGATTATATATTGTGTCTGTGTTTTGGAGAAAATGTTATGAATTATCTAGCCATGGTTAAAATATTTATATATTAAGATACAGTTATTACATTTAGTCCATTTTATTATTCCTATAAATGTTCAGGAAAGCAACATTAAATGTTTTTGGTCAAAATATGTAATTTTTGGCAAGGTTTATATTTTAATTATGTAGATTTTAATTATTACCTTTTAAATTTTATTTAATTCAAAGCGTTACTTAGGTTACGAAGCTATGGCGATAGGAAGTTTGACTCAAAGAAAATACTTTTCTTTTGATCATTTTAATTCGATTATAATCAAATCTTATATGATGGAAAAGAAGATTAAGTTTTACTATCATAAAAGATTTGATTATAATCGAATTAAAATTATCCAATTTACTATTGCTTTCTTCTCATTACCAGGTGCATAGAAATTTGAGCCTTACCCAGTTTGACCTGATTTCAACGACGTTAATTTGAGCGTTAAATGTTGCCCTTTGGAATTTTTGACAAATTTTTACCCTTTTGGCTCCGAACTCCAATATACTCCCTCATGCTCATACACGACTTTGCCCTCCCCTATTCGGGCAGATTCTTCAACATCTACATAGTCGTATGCTATCTAAGGGTTATGGGGCTTCACGCAATATCCTAACTTTATAAGAATTTTCAACTTCATTTTTTGTACCAAACATTTTCTGTTTGCTCTAAAACACCCTTCTAATAACCCGTCAATTTGACACCCAGTCACCCCTTAACAATGAAGGTATGAACTCAATAACTCAATGCTATTACATAATCAATCAATCAATTTACAGTTCCATTCTAATACAAAAGAATTGATCTTGCAATGTGGCTAGCTTTCAAAGGACGTGTATTATGGCACAAAACTTTTGAACAGAACAATCATCTCAGTGGTATGAAAATGTATACATGTCAAGAACAACTGCAACCAGGTTGAAAGCATCGTCCATTCTGCCATGGTCGACCCCCAAAGAACTGCAATTACTTCTGTATTGGATAACTTTAATTTGACAGGCTTAAGTCTTCTCAATCTGAGCTCATGCCAAACTGTAGTTCGGGCAAGGGTCTTGGCATTTTATGACAATCGCTTAAATGTCTCGAGTTTTTAGCTCAAATGTATGGTTAAGGATGGGAAGCTTGTTCTGATCACTCGGATTGCTGAGACAAAGATCTTAAGACACATTGTAAAAGGAATCCCAGCAAAGTTTTCAGTCCGAGAAAGGTTGGGAGTCCATGCAAAGATGGACCAGTTTTCTCTGGTATTGTCCATAGTATTCACCAACTGCATGGACATCTTCACTTTCTGGGTTCAGTCCAGGCAAGTTAACCAACTTATCTGAAGATCTTAATTCATCATCCAAGCTAGATAGATATTCACTATGGATTTCCTGGCAAGCCAGTATAAACATGGCTGCTGTGTCTGGTTGTTGTGCCCCACGAAGAGAAGCTAACGCCTCAGGCAGTGCACCAGCAGCAACATACAAGATCAGTGCCCTGCATTGAGTTATTACTAATTAAGGGAACCATCTGTTTTCTGGAAAATACCATATGAAGAAAAGATGATACCTCCAAATGTTGTGTTCAGAATGAAGAACATGCTGAGCCCACCTCAGCAAAACCCTGTAGTACCGAAATTTTAAGTACGCCATTTTTGACAAGTATATTGTAAGCAAATCATAGTGGTCATAGAACTTCCATGTTCTCTTCTATCAGAGATAGGTACTAACCTTGCATAATCAGTTCCTTTAAGATGTGTTGCAGCTAATGTTGCAGCATCAGTCCAGCATCCAGCATCTTGTAACTGCCAAATAGATACAACATGAAATTAACCAACAAGTAGAGAAATATGAAATGTGGCATGTAACTGGAGTTGCAAAATCTGTGCAAGTCCATTTATAATGGCTAATGAAAGGAATAATTCTCAGAAAAATAGATTAGTAAGAGGAAGTAAAACTTGTAGCATGTAAGCAACTACAGAAGATGCCCTAGTTAGAGGACTACGAAGATGAAAACACGACCCAGCTATGGGTGCATTTGGTACAAACGAAAATATTTTCAGTGGAAAACGTTTTATGTGGAAAATGTTTTACCCTGGAAAAACATTTCCTGGATAATTTTCTGGTGTTTGGTAGGGTATAGGTGTAATTGTCACAGCTTAAACGTATAAAGTGTAAGATTTTGATGATAGTGTCTTGGTGATATCTTTGAGTATTACAGATTGATAATAATGTATTCAAATGAAAATTAACAAAAAGATCCAAAAGTGGTTAAAGCAAGTGATAAGGAGTAAAGGTTGGGATATTTGCAAAAGAGAATGATGTTTCCCAAAAGCAATGGAAAGTCATTATCCCGATTTTGGTGGAAACAACATTTCTTGAATAAAACATTTCCCACAAGGAAAAGGCAGTTTTGGCACATAAGTTTCTGCCTTTTTCTAAAAAAAAACTTCTCCATATTATTGGACTAACCGACTAAGTGCATTTGACCTTGAAATAGATTAGATACTTTGATCCTGATATGGACTGAATCCAATGCACTTTAATGTTTTCCAAGGGAAATTCTGGATTTGGAACTGTGTTGAATTCTTCACCTATAAATTCTTAAAGGAATGTAATCTGAAGACATGATGATAACTAGGGTGTCTCTCAAAGACATTGAACCTTCCTGAAGAGATCGGAACCCATGTTGATTGGACCCTCCAAAAATGCTGCCAGACCCGTGTCAGATCCTCCAAAAATAGATAGTTTTGGAGGATCCAACACACAATCAGCGTTATTTTTAAAGAGTCCAAGCAGCATAGATACAACCAGTAATTTCCAGGCACGCTACAGTTTCTATTCATCTAACTGCCTCCAATTTCACCATGATGGAGTGGATCGGACAAACAAATCAAGAACTGCACTTCCATTCTTTTTTTTGAACATTGGTAAAGTTGTATTCTTCAGCATTAAGGACATGCTGGCCACCTTCAAAAATTTACAGCCCTAACCAAAATTACAAGCTCCCTATTAATTTGCTGCACTTCCACTCTTATCAATAAATATCGCCTCCCTTCCAATCACTCAATAAGTGATTGTCTTGTGGAGTCAAAATGAGTTTTAAATTCATTATGCTATTCATCATCCCTTCACATTCCACCCATAACTTCATAGTCAGCGCCTTCCAATAGTTGACAGAAGACTGCAAGGACCTTAACAATGTTTCCTCGTCAAATATCCTCACAAAGGAGCTAATTAATTCAACACGCTCACCAAGATCAAAAGGAACTAAAAATTTCACACTACTAAAATCTCCAATGGGCAAAATCTCATTCAAGGCCATGCTTCAGCTTACTTCAGATAATGTGCAATTGTACCATTGACATTGTAAGTCTTGGTTCTTACACAACAACTCATCTTTATCCTCCTTATCACAATCACTACCAGCACCGTTCAGGGCAGCAAAATTTTTGCTCGCAATTCAATTGCAGGATTTGGGAAATTTTTCATCACTAGATAAAAATGAGGCTAGAAACATTGCTCCAGTCTATGAGATGGTAAAATACCATATTTGACCTTGAAGTAGCGCAATGGAACCAGCATTTTCATTAATACGGATTACTGTCAGTTGACTTCCGTCAGTTTAAGGACCAAATTTGAACCTTTAGTTTAATTAAAGGTTATATGTGCTTGGTTTAATATGATAGGGACAAAAATACTAATACTACAATAACTCAGGAAAAACCTTACTAGTGTCCTCCTTTCCCACTGGAAACTGATTTTCTGAAAAAAGAAGTCCACCATACCAAGCACAATTTATACACATCACATCATTCTTCACTCGCTTTTAGAAGATCAATAATGATTTAACATGGTGGAAAAAGATGCCCCGACCTATACATACATACATATATACAATATATGTGTATATTTCATACATATATCATTTATCAAGCTAGTCACAATTTTCAACATGCAGAAATCAGCCTGAGAACATAGAACCAGACAAGAACAGTGAATGGTTCCACCAAGTAGGAAAGATAAGTGAATAGATCAAGATGCTATAAGATTTAATCATGCATCAAGCTCAATCTGCAATAAGTACACTGCAGATAGTCGATAAATCTAGCCCATTAAAGTTCAATAAAATGAAGGCATGTAACTTTAGCATCAATCAATTTATGTTCAATGCATCAAGATCATTAACAAATGAGAAAACATATGGAGAACATTACCTGAGAACAAGCTTCTTGATGCCTGCCAACGGCACAAAGAAGATGTGTTCCAGACAAGGACCGGTCTGTTCTAACCATATTGGCAGCAACAACCTACACAAGCATCACAACAAGTGACTTAACAAAGACACCAACACAAAGAAAGAGAAGGCATTTATCTGGAAAAGATAAAATGAAACATTGAAACGAAGAAGCACCTTCACAGCCAGCTCAAGTAAAGACGTCGATACAGCTGAAGAAAGGGCAACAGCACGCAATGCATTTGCAGAGAAATATGAGCTCTCTGGAGGCGTGGAGAGCAGTAAGCTAACTGCAGCTTCTAGGTTTCCAATTGAAACTAATCTGGTAATCAGAAACAAAGCTATCTTATTCAACAATTCAAGGTCAAATGACAGTCACCTAATGAAATGCATGTGAAGGCCAGAAATTAATTTTCATATGATGAAAACCCTAATTCTTGATTCCTTTATATGTTTTTTTTTTTTTTTATGAAAATAATTCCTTTATATGTTCTGTTGTTCCTAAAGAAAGCAATAAATGATATTGGTTCTGTTACGTCACTAGTTTCAGGGACTGGTGAGATTTCCAGGAATATTTGCAATAACAGACTCGTGATTCTGTTTCTTCTTTAATAAATGTAACTCTCAAGCATTTCAAAAGCATCTGCATTCAGTCCAACCACTAGGGGCGCATCAGGAGATATCACACACACACACACCTTCTCATTTTGGCAATGTGAGCTCCTCCATGTAGACACTCAACAATGCAAATATTTCAGAAGAGCAAATAAAAGCAAGATGGGATTCATCATTCAATCACTAATTTGTTGAAGCTTATGACAGTATGCATCAGTAGTATTCTGGACTTCATCACTTGGATGGTAATGCTAATGACCAGGTTCTATCTCTCTCATTCTCTTTCCTTCATGTTCTGGTTATTATTTCTGAAACCTATCTTGTTGATCTATCTTACTAGTTTCTTCTTTCTTCTTGTTCTCTGCTTCTCTGCCTAGTTACAGATTACTTCTTGTTGTTTTGCCTTAAGTTTCAGTTATCTCTTTGCTGTGATCTACCATTTCTCGGCCTCTAGTTCTTGCCTCTTTTTTTTTCTTCTGATTTTGGTGTAGTTTCTTGACTGTTAGTTTCAGATTATTTCCTGCCTTGACAATTAACAAAGCTAAATATTCTCATGTTCACTACTTACAGATTGGAGGATATACAAGTTTCAAACTAAACTAGGCCAACCCTGTCAACCTCATTGACCAACAATCTTGGTGTGTTGGCATAAGCAGATATAAATAGACCAGTTATATAGAGGACACTCACTCATGTACACGGTTTTGAATTGCCTCTTCTCCTTCCAGCTTTTCATGCCAAGGAATCTGCTCATTAGCACGCCCCCACAACTCTTCTTGTTCAAAGGCCATCAGCTGAAGTTGACCATTTCCCTGCCGGAGAGAAGCCATAAGATCAACAGATATCCTGGGAATAGAATTAAAGGCACCTAATTCCTTTCTTCTTCTTCTATTTTTTTGTTTTTGGCAAGCCACTAAAGGCACCTAACTTAGAAGGTGAAAAACCATTCCAGAGAAATTGGTGAGCAGACACACAGTTAAGAGGTCAAACTATGAGCAGATTATCTGTTTCATGAACACTCAGCAGAATTTATTTGATAATACTAACCAAAGAATTATTTTTCCCCGTTTCGGTGCCCGACTTTCCCTTTGATGATATCCTATTTAACATAGATACTTCATCAAGTTCTGACGTGGAAGCTGATTGAGGGACTCTTGCTGGAGACTTGTTAGTCAATCTTTTCATCCAGTAGTTTAGAGCTCGCGGTAATTGCAGCCAGAAAAGAGCTTCCATGGGTTCCCCAAATATAGCAGCAGCAAAGGCAAACCTTACTGCAGAACCTTTATCCACTAGACCAGCATAGAGTCTAACCATCTCATCATTAAGTATGCACCCTTGAGTAACAGACGTAGAAACATGTCAAATACTTCACCAAGTGTACTGTCTTTTATGCAAAGTTTAAGTGTAAATGCTGC
This sequence comes from Solanum tuberosum, assembly GCF_000226075.1. NCBI lineage: Eukaryota > Viridiplantae > Streptophyta > Magnoliopsida > Solanales > Solanaceae > Solanum > Solanum tuberosum. Next base: position 319,158 of record NW_006239194.1, on the reverse strand, counting down.
TAGATAATATATCCTACAACATAATATAATATTACACTAAAATAATACCTTCTCTACGATAAGGCTCCAGTACTTTGAGAAGCATCTCAGGCACTACAGAATCGCCAATGCGGGGTGATTCAATCATGTGGTTACGAAGATCTCCAGATGTTGGAGTTCCAGGAACTTGGTGGTTCGTGTCATCTGTGGTTGTACTCCATGTATTAAACCATGATGGCTTCACACCTAACTGTAAGATTGTACGTAATGCCTGCAATAACCAGAAAAAAAAACGAAGAGGTAACAAAATATTTATTTCCAACTTCGATATGAAAATTGTTTACCAAAAATAAAGCCACAGGATTTTTTTTGAGAGAAGGGTAACTTTGTATTCACACCAAAAAATTCATCATACAAAAAATGATGAATTGGAAACTTACATCCCACCCATGGGTATACTTTACAAGTTTCCTATAAAATCAACTAAATCTACTTTATCCCCTACAAGATTCTGTTTACACCAAAAAAACAAAAGGCTTATACAATTCATTCCAACCTTCTGTAAGTTAGTCTTTTGTCCCTCAAAACTTCTTAAATTTCTTTCTTTCCAGAGGGTCCACCATATGCAAGCAGGGATAGTTCTCCACCAGTGTTCATTTCTTCCTCTGTTCCCAATACCTTTCCAGCTATTTAGTGGTTCCTTTGTTGTGCTAGGCATCACCCATTTAACTCCCAACAGAACCAAAAACATGTTCCATAGGCTCAACGCTGCTTACAATGAAGGAAAAGATGGTCATTGACTTCTGCTTCCTGTTCACACATGACACATCTTGAACAAAATTGCCATCCCCTTTTCTGTAAGGCCTCATGTGTTAAACAAGCCTTTCTACAAACCAACCAACAAAAACAAGCTACCTTTGGGGGGCATTTGGTCTTCCAGATTAACTTCCAAAGCCAAATGTCTATCATTGACTGCCTTGTGTTAAGATTCCAGTAACGTGATTTCACTGTGAACACACTCTTGTTATGTAATTTCCATCTAGGTTTGTCAGGCCTCATAAATAAAGCCACAGGATTTGTTGCATGCCAACGAAAGAACTGACAATTGTAATAATTTAATAACCTCAAACCAAAAAGTTAATTTTGATTGGACTTTGAGCCTGACAACCCTAAGAGCTAGCTTTTCAAGTGAGGGTTCTCCTAGAACATACCAGTAAAAAACTGCTCATTCCCTCAATTAGTATAGGAAACCAATAGCCGGGGCACGCGAAGACTGGAGTTCCAGCCAACATTAGATAACACAACAATAGGGATCAGTCTGGCTATGATACATTGATAAGAAAAATGGACCTTTGTCCTAACTCGACTTCACAAGCTAGCTATGAGGTCAGAAATCTCCAAGACCATATAAGGAGGCAACAACGGATCCCATCAACAAATTTGAGACACTTGACAGATTTAAATATTCTTCTCAATAAAGCAATCCTATCTATGTTAGTTTAGCATGCTTTGTGGAGAAAAGGAAAAGCAAAGTTACCAGGGCATGTGGTGTGGGTAGTAATATGGGAGAACACAAAGGCACTGGTCGAAATCTTTCTTTGACTGGTCGAGCTTGTGGACCATGGACCATTTTATTGTCACTCCTGCATAAGCAAAAAAAAAAAAACAGTTTTACAAAGATACGCAAGTCAGAAACCAGGAACTCTGAAAAATAAATCCATCTAGAATAGACAAAGGGTTGAATTATAACAAGTGAGATAATTTTTGGGTTATTGGAGAAGGTAAGAAATTGCATCAAGTTAAAGTATTTCAAATTTCTACTGCAAACATCATATTTCTGCCTCCAAGGGTATAAATTGCTCAATATCAGACACAACCGCAGCAGTCACTTAAGTTGTTCTCCCTATGTGTTATACGGGGACTAGCATTCCTTAGTTTTCAAGGCTAATGCGGGGAGCTTTAACAGTTTCTGGAAGCTTATTACAGTGTCAGGATTCTCTAAAATGTAGCAGGTAATGATAAGTCAAATTAAAGCCAATTTCCCTCAAAAAAGTGTGTGAAAGAGAGACAATCAGAATACCAAATAATTAAAATTAAACTTATTGAAAAGGACCAGTAATAAAACGAATTGAAACAGCATCACATAGCAAAATAACCAATCAAATCATGATAAACTTGTCCCAACTCCTAAGCACGAATGCAAACTTATGGAAAAAGAAGCAGAAACCAAGATAAAGGATTCTTCTGGCAACTCCAGACAAGCATTTACTTTCTTTCTTTTTATGAAGGCTCCAGGTGAGTGTTACTTCATCTGTAACTACGCATCTAGGAGCAGGACAAGAAATTTGATTAACCTACAGAGCAATTATTCAGACAAGCATTTACTTTCTTTCTTTTTATGAAGGCTCCAGATGAGTATTACTTTATCTGTAACTACGCATCTAGGAGCAGGACAAGAAATCTCATTAACCTACAGAGCAATTATTCCAGAATCTAGAGCACACAAGCTGCTTCCTACCCCATCAGATTTGTACATTTCAATTGTTACTGAATTTTTATTTTATAACCTGGGAGAACAGATAAAACAGATAATGAAACAGAATAGTAAGCTTGTTGGGACATACATATTGACTTCAACAAGGCGAAAGCTGCTATCAGCTCCAGCAATACATAGCACCAGTGGATCATTCTTATCTGATCGCAAAGGCAACCAATCGAGCTCCAACACAAGAGTTCCAGGAAATTGAGGTTGTAAAACTGAATTGGCTAATGGATCAGGTGAGTCCTGCAAATGAGAAATGTAATATAGTTTAGAAGCAATTAGAACTGTGTGCCAGACTTTTACATAACCTTTGAACAGCTAATTATTGAGACTTCAGGCGAAACCCATGCAAAGAACTTGAGGGAAGGGTAATAGGAAGTTCAGCTATTCAAGTATTATGGATCTAAATAAGATAAGACTACAAATAAGGAATCACCCTTTGCTTTGGTTATAGTATTATGTGTTGTTTCTATTGTTCTCTTCTCCATTATGTTCAGGTCTGTTTCACTTTTGAATCTCCCTTTTCATACTTGATTTTATTATTCTTTACTTGAGCCAAGGGTCTATTAGAAAGACAGAAACAGCCTCTCTACTTTCACAAGGTAGGGGTAAGGGCGTAAGGCTGCGTACACACCACCCTCCCTAGACCCCACTTGTGGAATTACACTGGGTATGTTGTTGTACAGATAAGGAATCACTCTACGAAATGAAGCAGTAATGGGATTCTGATACTACTGGAAATATATTCTCTCTTTTTTTTTGACAAAGGTAAAGAGCTGGAAATATATTCTCTTAATCAACAGCAAAACTATAGATAATCTGTATTTCTAAGATAGGGAAAACTATACAAATTTTCAGGTATGTCGACTTCCATAGAGAAGGAGGAAACAAATGCACTCAGAATATTGAGGCACATGCAAAGAAATCAACAAGGGGAATTTCTCGCTTACCAGATCAAATACCGAGAATGTGTTATCATAAAACAGAATGGCAATACGCCCACGACTACGATCTCCAGGAACAACTGGTGAGAACTTGATTCTACGGATGCCTTCCCTATGGGTGTTAAATGAGGACGACTGTCCAGTAGTAACATCCCACCAGCGAATGTTTCCTGACCTGTCGCCCATAACCTACAGAACGGATGCATTATTGCCAACCTTGTTAACAGATAAGCAATCAGACAGAAAATGACACTTCGATGTAAAAAGAACACACGGCATACCACATGAGGCAGACGATAGGCCATTGCCGTCACCAATCCCTCAGATGAAACAAATGAAGATGAAGGCCACTTAGGTCTAGAAAAATGACAACGTTATGTGAGGTACAATTGTACAGCTGATGGCAGAACAAAGACATTGAAAGAGGTAAGCAGATTCAAAGGTAAGGTAATCTGATTTTCGCTCTCACCCAGGCTACACTTTAAGGAAGGTGAAAAAAAATGTGACCTACACTTCTTTTTCTGAAACTGGTAACTTTGTATATTCCTCAAAAGTGACCTACACTTCTATTTTAGATTGTCCCAGAAACTTGGCATCTTTACTTACCATTGAACCTAACAAAAACCGATAATACAGAATTTTTCTTTTCTTATTAATAAATTTTCTTTCTTGCTTGATGATACACAATGACACATAAAAGAGACCACCAATAATCTGATAACTTGCACTCTCTGCAACACATACCTCATAACAAAATAACAGAAACTTGCAATACAATTGAACAAATGTTATGAAGTCCTTATTTTTGTTACCAAGTCATAAATAAAGCTACAAACCGGAGCTCAGAACTCAAGGAAAAGCAAAGGTTCACCAAAAGTATTTAATCAATTACATTGATTGCTAGTAGGCCACAGGGATACACATTTAAATTCTTGTTATATAATCAGCTTGTTCCCAGCATATAGGCCAGGATCAGAATTGTCCATTTAGCAGCTGACTGCTTGTAGCTTAAGCAGATTACAAAGACTCGGCATTATTTGATCCACAAAGAACCTTTGCAGTATTTAAAAATTGAAATATAAAAAGATATAATTAGTTTCTGCCCAACTTGAAAGACAAATAATGCATTCATACAGAGAGAGAGAGAGAGAAAGGACAGAGGAAACTAATCTAAAGGTCAGCCCTTTGCCAAATCCATATTGCTTCATAATACTGATTCAATCGTTAAACCAAAATATTCACTTTTTGATAAAGGATCACTATACCTTCTCATTATCTGCCAGGCTATAACAATAAAAAGTCAATTGCTCTTCCATAGCTTTGACCATGCATTCAAACACTCCCTACCACCCCCGAAATTTGATTGGATATAATATTCCTTGGTAAAATGAAATCAGAAGGGAAATATTTGTAACTAATTCTACAAGACCATAGGAAAAATATCAACTTAGACAGTTATCCCACCAAATGCTAACTGATTGACTATCGTTGTTTTATAAACATTAGAAGAAAATACCTGAAGTCACGGATCCTTCGACCATGAACCTCAAAAACTCCAAGTGCACCATTGACTAGTGCAAAAGAGAAACTTTCTGAAAATTCATCTTGAGATCCATCTGTCCCAGCTCCTTCTGCAGTCAAAATTTACTCCATAAGTATTAGCATTCACAAAAAACAACAGTCATAGAAGACATCATTTTGTAAGGAAATATGTACTCAAGTAATGCGTGAAAAATCAAGTAAACTGAGCTCACTAGCATCTGCTGCTGCAACTGCTTCTTTTGTTGGGGAGGATGTCTCTGTTGACGCTATGGCAGGACGATCTTTAGGCAATGGCCGTGGTACTGTTGGAAGAGTCCATTCTAGCACAGTGAATGGGAGAGCTAGTGATCTAAGCTGCATTGAAAAATATAATACAATAAAAGTTGGAAAGTAAAGAATAAATAATGCAATGGCAGATTAACGCCAACCAGGCAGACAAAAAGATGTTATTTTCTAACTATACATCAATATACTTGTGAGAGAACATCCTAAAATAATCAAGGAACCATCAGCAAGCGGGATTAACTTAGTCAGCTTTTTCAGGAGTACTGGTGACACTAGGGTAGCTACAAGCATATGGTCATCATTTCCACAAGGTAGTTCACAATCCAGTTAGATCCAATTCAATATGTTGAATAAGTCTTTACAAGTACCTTGACGTGTTCAGATACAGAAACAGCACATGACTGAACAAGGGACTGACACAGAATTGCATGGTAAGCAAATCCTAAATAGCAAAGCGTTCATATTCCACGTTTCAAAACCTGATACAAACGCTGTGTTTTTTCCAAGGGAGCATCTTTTCAAAAGCCTAACTGCCTAAGTGTGAAGAAGGTTTGCAGCATGAAGTGAGAGAAACTGATCTTTTCATAGCTAATCTGGATATTAGATTCCTAAAGCTTTTCTTTTCTTTCTTTTTTTTGATGACCATGGTCTTCAAACAGGGGGTATTGATGCAAGGTTGGAGGCTTAAGATAGGGAATTAGAAGTTAATTAGAAGTCAATTCAGTTAGGAGCTGATGTGTCACAAAATCGGTTAGGCAGTTAGCACTTTCAGGAAAACAGTTAACACTGTTCATGTGTCACAAAGTTGGTTAGAAACTATCATCTATGTAGATGAAATTCTCAATTGTATAAATACAGTACTTGATGTACATTGCTATTCGTTCATGAATAATATCATACTCTTATCTCTCTCTTCTACAATTCTATATCTCTGTTAGCTATAATTCTCGGAATTACTCATTCCTAAAGCTTTTCTTTGTCACTACTCGCTAATTTATTGAAAATTTGGAGTGAACTACAACATACCCATTGCAATCCTACAAGTGGGTCTGGGGAGGGTGGTGTGTACACAATCTTACCCCACTACTTTGTGAAGGTAGAGAGCTTGTTTCCAATAGACCCTCGGCTGAAATAAAAACTAGGTATGAAAGAAAATACAGTAGTAAAGAAGTCATGCAAAAACTAATGGGGAAAAAAACAATAGCAAAAATCAATAAAAGGATAACCAAAGCAAGGGAAATAACAAGTAATAATAAAATCGAAGAATAAGATAGTAGGAGAGTAATAATAATAATATTGATAAGGAAAACTAGACAACAATCGAATACCTACTAGCTTTCTACCCTAATCTTCGTCCTTCATATCTTCCAATCTAGGGTCATATCCTTTGTATGTTGCAGGTGTGTCATATCACTCATATCCTATCTAATCACCTCTTCACAATACTCCATTGTTGGACTCAACACCCCCTCCGCATGCCCATAATTGGAAATTTGGAGCGTAGATAATATAAGATGAGGCCAACATCGGGTGAAATAAGACTTGGGTGGACATGGCTCTGATACCATGTTGAAATGTGTGATCATCTCATCTAAAAGCTTAAGCTTTTATAGAGAACACACTTTTATATTCTTAATTATATTCTCAACGACTATACCAAAATATAAGATGGTTGATCATTCTGGTAGAATTGGTCAGAAGATTATACAATCACCCATGAAGTCCTACATACTAAAATCAACCAAGATCCTAAAAGATTCTTTATTGATAGAATCTTAGAAAAACAACTCATATCTTAATCTAGAAAGACGTTCTTTGAGCAACAAGTAAAGTTTTGACATGCAAGAACTTCACAGTTCTCATAGAAAAGAGGATGGAAAACAAACACATATTTCTTTTCCTTTTATCCGTTAAGGGTGGGGAAGTAACTATCATCCAAAGTTGTGGCTTTGTCAACAACAACAACAACAACATGCCCAGTGAAATCCCACTAGGTGGGGTCTGGGGAGGGTAAAGTGTACGCAGACCTTGCCACTACCTCGTGGAGGTAGAGAGGCTGTTTCCGGGAGACCCTCAGCTCAAGAACAACAAATCTAAATGACATGAGAGATATATATAAAACATAACAGCCAATACAAAAGAGAGCGTATAATCAACAGATGAGACAATAACAACAAGAAAGTAATGCGATGCGTGAAACACAGTAAACAACAAAAGGCTAGGTCTACTCCAAACGCTAACAACCCATACCTTTGCAAGGGAAGACAACACGCTAACCCTACTAACCTTCAACCTTAATACGCGACCTCCACTCCTTCCTATCTAGAGTCATGTCCTCGGGTAATGTGAAGCATAGCCAAGTCTTGTCTAATCACCTCCTCCCAATACTTCTTGGGCCTACCTCTACCCCTCCGCGTACCCTCTACCACCATCACCTCGCACCTCCTCACTGGGGCGTCTGCGCTCCGCCTTTGTACATGTCCAAACCATCTCAGTCTCGCTTCCCTCAACTTGTCCACCACAGAGGCCAAGTTGTGGCTTTGTCGTCAATGAAATAAGTGAAAACCTTGCAGAACAGTTCAACTCCCAGCAAAGACAAAAGACCAAAAAAAAAAAACTAAGTGATCTATTCCCATCTGCCTAGGCCTTGTGGCAGCATTACATACATGTGTGTTGTGGGTTGGTAACAAGTACTTGAATGAATAGCTGAGGTGCACTTTTACTAACCGGATACCATTGTTATAAAAGAAAAGGGTAGGGAAGTAACTGTGTTCGCTATGAGCAACTTCAGAGCACTTAGAATCCACAGTTTAATAAAATATTACGCCTTAATCTCATTAATTGGGTCAACTTACAATCCACGATACCTTCATTTTTTGAAATGGATCCACAATACTTTCATTAATTTCAAAAATGCTATCTCAAGATCCAAACATTAATTGAAACAACCTGAAACCACATTTTTCTCAACATGAATCATGGCGAGAATAAGAGAAAGAACATATTTACCATGATTGGTGTCTTAGTCATAGCCCAAACTTCTACTGGTGCATCACGAAACAAAATCAATAGGTACCTACATGACAGACCATTTTTAGGCTTAAAAGATTAGGGAACATCAAAGACTTTTATCAGCTCAATGAGAGATGATAAAAAGGACATAGTATAAGATGTGGAATAAAGAGAACACACATGGTGAGTAAATCCACATTTTTTGGAACAAATCATTAGCTAGAAGCAATCACTTAAATCACAGTTATGTAGAAAGCAAAGAGAAAATCAATACCCATTCGGTTTATAATCTAAATAGTCCCAAAGAGTTTCCTTAGAATTCCCTTTCCCAAGCAATTATGCTGCGCTTAAAATATTACATGTGTTATCAATGATCTAAATGGGTTAAGGAATGGAAGAGGAGGGTCAGTCATTGGGCAAGCCTGGAAAACAACCTCCCGAACTCCCCACTCCAATTTTTTTCTTTATAAACAATGCAAAGGAATTACCAATAGAAAAAACAATGTAGAGGAAGTAATACATGGGCACAAAGCTGTAATTCAACTAGAAGTTTCAAAAACACAAAAAAAGAATGAGCTTGTATTAAAACAATTTGAAGTGCATCAGCAATGGAGAACAGGAGGAAGAGACTTGACTTATTTGTCTCTCTACATTTCTTTTTTCAGAAAATGTTTTTTATTTTATTAATTAAGAAAAACTTGTTTCCATGTTTCACAAGTCAATAACAGTAATGTCTTTAAATTCATGGGCTGCCAGGGACATCCTTGATATACTGAGATCCCATGACACGTAAAATGGGTGCCACATTATCTTTTCTACTGTCAAAAGAATGTTCACAATAATGAACAGTCCATATAAATCTGAACTCAAAATTCATGAAAATGCTCTGGAGCTTGGCCAAATGAAATTTTGAAGATTTCCCATTCCCTAGCACATACATGCCTCTTATAATGAAATAGTACAATACTACATCCTTCAGCAAAGCTTAACTACTCCTGGTCATATAGAGTAAAGATCTCGCTAACACTATTGAGTCAAGAAGAACAAAAGCATTTCATCTTTTATTGCACACAATATTGACAAGTTGACAAATGCACCTGCCAGAAGATGAAGCCCTTAAAGCTCTAATAGGTGCTCGCTCTGGTTTCTGCAGAACTCGAAATGGTCGATTGAGTCCACTCCGAAGACATGTCACAACGAGCCTATTGATGTAGCCACCTGCTTTTTCTGTACCCTGAAGTCCAAAATGAAGATTCTGTGTGAGACCAGTCCTTTTTTTATTGAAACTAGTGAATATGCCTATACTTCACATGGTTGCAAAAGATTTCTTTAATTAATGAAATGATCCTTTTAAATACTCAAATCTTAATCTAACTAAAAAAGAACAAGGTTTTTCCAAAAATAAAAATAATTTTAATTTTTCTTCGAAAGACAATATAAACATACAAGTTCAAAACTTAAACACAACAGTAATTTGCATAACTTAAACTTTCAAAGAGAAAAGGTTTGAAAACATAACAGTCAAGTCAAAACATAACCTTAAGTGAAAATAAAATGAAGTAGCCACAACATCACAGCAACAAAATCCAAAAGCAGAAGTGTTGAAACAGCTCTTGCATTCAAAGAGAAAAGGTTTTCCCAACAATTTAACTACAAAGAAAATTAGCCCATAAAATATTACATTGCAAAATTTTAGCAATTTTAATAAGTAGATATCAATATCAGCCTTAATTTCAACCAAAAAATACATATTGTAAATTCATGTGTTTAACATTTGCCTTGGAAATTCCTTTCAAGAAAATCCAAGGAACAACTTGACAAATTTAAAAGAGCATTCTTCACATTTTAATACAACAAAATTTAAACAATTTAAAAGGCAAAAAAGACTCTTAGGTCAGCTCTGTATAAAATTAACCTATACAGTTGTTGTTTTTTTATAATCGTGGTGTCCGGACCAGCTCTCGTGCACCTCGACTAATTCCACGGGATACCCAGCCACCTCTCACCAACAACTACCAGGTAACTCTGTCCACTAAGGCTAGGACAGACGAGAAGAATCACCTAGTGCTTTTGTCTCCGTTGGGATTAGATCCTGAGACCTCATGGCTCTCAATCACTTCATTGACCACTAGGCCACACCCTTGGGTGCAACCTATACAGTTTCTTAGTAGCACTTTTGAAACAAGTGTAGATGCATAATTTTTACCCTTTTATTCCCTACTCAATTGTATACATTTGAAGTATTCAAGTAGTTCCTTTTAAGATCTTCAGTTGTCAAATTCAAACTAGTTGATTACTAATTTGTATCCCTCTTCTCCTTTTTCTTTTTTTTAATTTTACTTTTGGCTTTTCTTTTTCTCCTTCTTTCTTTCTTTGTTTTCTTCATCTTCCCTACACATTTTTCGCCTTTCTTCTGCAAAGAGTTTGTCTCCTACCATTTTAAGTTATTTTCTATATTTCTTCCCCAATTATCTCTCAAACACATCAGTAAATATTTTCTTTTCTTTCCTCAAAAAAAAAATTCTTTTCTCAAGTTTTCAACAAAATCCCTACATTTGATTCTTACGCCTAATAACTTTTCACACCAGTACACATTAATATGAAAATTTATTTCGTTACCTAAAGTAAGAACCATAAATAGGAGAAAAGAAACCCCAAGGGTGTGGAATGAAGTGGGTTGAAAATCATGAGGTCTCAGATTCAATTCCCTGCAAAAGGAAAAAAACTAGGTGATTTCTTCTCATTTGTCTAAGCCTTGGTGGATAGAGTCACCTAGATCATGAGTTGGTGGAAGGCAGCAGGTGCCTCATGGAATTAATCAAGGTGCACGCAAGCTGGCTAGAATGATTATCAAAAATAAATAGGAGAAGAGGAATGAACAAAGACATATAATTGAAAGAAAAAGAAAGGCATAATCTGGAAGAGTAGATATATAAGAATCTTGGCTGCAGAGAGAAGCCATATCACCTGACTATTAAATGGGAAGGGGAAATGGGGGAAAATCTGAGAAAATAAATAAATAGAATCATGTCTTAGGAGGTGCCGTAATGCCTCTCTATAGACTATGATTATATAGATTATAGATGTTACTTGTGATGATAGTCTATATGCAAGGGAAAAAAAATATACAATGGAAGATTCCTCGGTGATAGAAATCTAAACAGACACTCAACAGGTAGAGAAGATGCCAACATTATGTTTCTCCTTGGAAATAGTGAATTTTTTGCTGTTTATATTTGTCACCTGTGAGTACGAGAAAGAAACCAGCCGGGAATTCCCAAGCCACCTTAATCCCCTGACAACACTGTTATGGACTGCAAAGCTAACGCTGACAGCGTTGGCAGAGACATCAATCACGTCTATTGTACCGCTTTGAGTTCCCACAGCAACAAGCGGAACAGCGACAGCTGGAGAGTTTCCTCCACCTTCATAATTGTAAGCTATTTAGTGGCAAAACCAGCACAACCTCATCCGAAATCTTGATAAATTTTGTATAATACAAAAAGAGTAGCAGTCCACAAATATACTTACGTCCCAAAGTAGCAGTCAAAGAAGGAGAAGGTACAGCCAACATAGTCACCGCTGAAGAAAGAAGATGAAGCTGCCCAACTAGACTAATCTACAATCAAAAAAATAACCTCAGTGATGGGGGGGAAATCTTAAAATTCTACGACAAAAGAAGACATTATTTTATTAGTGATCATTTATTTAAAATCCCATGATGATACGCTTCCATTTTTTTCCTGTCAGCCAATGAAAGGAGGCCCTCCATGCCAGTAAGAATGACCAGAATGAATATTTTCTCCACTATTAATGCAGGTATATCTCAAAAAGGCATACCTTGCAAAACTATCACTAACCATAAAAGAACAGGAAATAGAACCAACTCTTTTTGTTGGGCACAGAAGCCCTATAAAAAGCTCACACAACTCAACTAACTGAGGACACCAAGTCTTGACTTGTATATTACTTTGTACATAACTATAAATAGGCTGAATAGGTCGCTTCATTTTAATCCTAGTATGCAACCAATAAGTCCAATATATTTACCCGTATGTTCACTGCACCAATTCATGAAAACATATTTGGAGGACGTCCAAGTACAACCTTTAGCGACATTCTGCCTAATCTATATAATAACCAGTAACAAGAGAGTGTTGTAAGGTAAAAACAGAGAAAGTAAAACTACATTCCTTTTATGTTATTATCAATATTTAATCTCTGTGTGTGTTCA
>NW_006239194.1:212869-306026 GCF_000226075.1 Solanum tuberosum | reverse complement strand
GGGTGGGGTTAAATTAGTAATGCCAACAATATAGATTATATACCCAAGTTCTGCCTGTGAATGTGGTTAAGACATTGTTCATAATTTTGTTTTGTACTGTACCAGTATAATCCAACTTGATTTGCAACATTGTTTAATGACCAAAGTTACGCAAGTCTAACCAACCTTGAAGGACACTTCATCCAGGCTTGTAGTGGACTTTGACAGACAGGTCCTGCTTCTATTTGCATCAGTTGACAGTGGAACTGTGCTAATCTCAGAGTTGTGACCCATGGGAATCTCTGAAGGTACAGACTTACAGGCTTCTGCAACAATATCTGGATTTGTCACGTCCTTCTGAATATCTACAGATCCTTCAGCAGTCAGGAGCCATTTCCATACTTTCCCATCATCAGAAATGGTGATCAAACGCGTCTTAGATAAAACAAGGGATTCATCACAAAAATCAAATGGATTATCAAAATCCACATCAACTGAATGATGTGCATCGGAATATAGCTTGCCAATAGTTTGAAAGGCGGCATCTGAATGGGAGACAACAGCTGCAAGAATTGAGGGGGAAGGAACGGCTGTGCCTATTGAGGGCATCAATTCTTCCATCGCACACATTGTGTGCACTTGCTCTCCGCTGTGACAACAAGCAGATTATTATCCCTTTGAACTCCCATGAATACAGAAATTTGATATGTGCAAGGTTATGAAAATGGGAATATTAGAGTTTCAACTCACGGTCATGCAGAAACAAGGACAAAGAAAATGTTTTACAAGGTAACGAAAAATGAACCATTAGACTAATGAAAAAGAGCATTGCAGCTGAGTGCTCACATGAGTTGGTGAATTCAATTAAAAGCAACTTATCTAGCTACCAGATAACAAATAGCTTCTGAGTTAAGTCATGGATGTCACTAGGAAACACCACAATCTGTACTACATACAATGCCACGATACCTACAAATCAATCCAGCTATGAACTGATTGAACCCAGACTTAATCAGCTCGCAAAGTTTTAGTTCAATCATGTTGAAGTGTGTGACCATCTCATCTAAAAGTTTAAGTTGTTAGAGAGATCACACTTTTAATTATTTAATTATATTCTCAATACGCCCCCTCACGTGCAGGCCTGATTCTTTTTCATGGCCAAGCACGTGGAAATTCTTTTTAATTTGGGTGGCGGTGAGATTCGATCCCAAGACCTCTTGGTGCTCTGATACCATGTTGAAGTGTGTAACCATCTCATCTAAAAGTTTAAGTTGTTAGAGAGATCACACTTTTAATTATTTAATTATATTCTCAATACGCCCCCTCACGTGCAGGCCTGATTCTTTTTCATGGCCAAGCACGTGGAAATTCTTTTTAATTTGGGTGGCGGTGAGATTCGATCCCAAGACCTCTTGGTGCTCTGATACCATGTTGAAGTGTGTAACCATCTCATCTAAAAGCTTAAGTTGTCAGAAAGAGCACATTTTTAATTATTTAATTATATTCTCAACACGACCCCTCACGTGTAGGCCTGATTCTTTTTCATGGGTCAAGCACGTGGAAATTCTTTTTAATTTGAGTGGCGGTAAGATTCGATCCCAGGGGCTTTGCCCGCTCTGATACCATGTTTAAGTGTGTAACCATCTCATCTAATGTTGGGGCCCTAAAAATCAAAATTGCTCACCTCCAGATGCTAAGCACTGGGCGTGAGGTGGAGGTGTTAAAGAATAACAAAAAGTCCCGCATTGGTGTTTAATGAGATGGATGAACTCCTTATAAGGCTTGAGCAATCCTCCTCCCTTTGAGCTAAGCTTGAGCTAGCTTTGGGGTGTGAGTTAGGCCCAAAACCTAATTTCACTGGTATCAAAGCAGGGCCCATCTCACCCAATGTTGGGGCCCCCAAAATCAAAATTGCCCACGCACCAGATGCTAAGGACTGGGCGTAAGGTGAGGTGTTGAAGAATAACAAAAGTCTCACATTGGTGGTTAATGAGATGGGTGGACTCCTTATAAGACTTGGGCAGTCCTCCTCCCTTTGAGCTAGCTTTTGGGGGTGAGTTAGGCCCAAAACCTAATTTCACAAAGCATATCAAGGTTGTATTTATAATTCCTAGTTCTGAGATGCAATAATGTTCTTTAAGGAAAATTAATTGTTCTTCAATGTTAAAGGTTCTCCAAATCTCACACCTCTAAACACTGAGTTTCAAGTTTCTAACTAGAATAAAACGATTTCTCGCTAACACCTAGCAAACTCTGAACTTAATGTAAGTATAACAACAATGACAAAGTTGTTTTGTCTCCCATATAGATCCTTTATTTGCATTATGTTTTATTCTTTGCAAAGTCATAGTGATTCCAAGAGACTGGGTCTTTGGGACAATTTCCCTTGATGTGATTTTAGTTCTCCCTCATTCCTTTTAAAGTATCTTTTATCATCATAGTACTGAACTAATGTACTCGGTGCAGTTGGAGGTCTACACCAGACATGTTTAAACTATCCAGGTATCAGGTATGTACTCTCATTTTGTCTCTTGTGTGGTACTCTGTCAGGTGCTAGTAAATTACGTTCATTTGTTTTGTTTTTTGGGTTGTACAACTTAAACACCAAAATAATTCTAATTTAACTTCATGAAACAACAGGGAAAGAAAATAAATGTTTGTGCATGAGAATCAATAGCCTAAACATCTAGACAGCTGCAGCTTAGCATAAGCTTTGGGAATTGAAGTATTTGTACATTTTATTTTGCCTCTCATAGAAAAACTACTAGTACCCTTCTAAGTTTGTGACAGGAAACATTGGGGTTCACCGTGACTGACGAATACAAAAGTCAATGTAGTGGACTATTCCTTGGCATAGCACTAAGTGATCCTAAAACAAAAACAAAGAGTGAACGCAACTCATACTTCTCGGTTAAATATGCCGAGTTCCAATAAGCATAGTACAATATGCTACAACAAATAAAAGATCACAGGTTGATCACGTAAAGCTTCAGCAATCAACGCCTAGATAGTTGAATTCATGCCAAATACTCAAGTTTCTAAGTACTTACTCTTTCCGCCGCCAAGTACTGAGCTTTCCATCAAGATGAGCACAGTACAAAACTTCAATATTCGAGTCAGGTAACAACTCCAGAAACTTCCCACATCCCCGGGGCAGCCCAGACGAGAACAGCGCCGTCTCATACTGCAGATCAAACACTACCAATTCCCTCGGAAACGCCACAAAGATCAAATGCATCCAGTGTGGTGAAAATGCGAATTTCGAAATGTAGGTAGGAAATGTAGCTGATGCCGGAGCTCCATTACCTCCAGTAGATGAATCCCTCTCTAGTTTCTGCAATTCAGTAGTATCCGTACGAATTTGAAGTTCCTTAAGCACCACATCATTCTCTGTATCTCCCAATGCAGTCACTGAAAGCAAAAATCCTTTAAGTCCTAGTGCACAAAAATGCCGCGAATCAAACGGATCACGACGTAGACACGAGAAATACTCCGGCGCAGCGTCATATTTGAAGAAACACCGACCCGTGGAAGTATTAAACAGAGAAAGCAACGAAGGTCCACATAGAGCAGCCAAGATCCATGAATCCGGTCCAGTTTGTACCCAACATAGATCCTGAATCCCAAGTTTAGAACCTGAACCAGTATCAAAGAAAATTGTCGGAGATTTAGACCGGAAATCAAGTAAACAAATTCGTCCTTGACGATCACCGACGGCGAGAAGAAGATGATGTTGAGGGACGTCGATTAAATGCGGAAGAGTCTGTGGGGACCACCTGACGGAAGTGATGAAAGGGGACAATGAGGTAGTAGAAGAGGACGGTGGTGGAAGAGGGATAGTAGTAACGAGTTGCATTGAATGAGTTTCGACGACGGATACAGAGCTACCGGAGGCGTAAGCGAATAGGCCGGCGGGAGAAATATCGGCAGATCCACCGTTGCTCCGGGAAGGTGGGCCAGGTAACATACAGTCCCATGACTCATTTGGTGGCTTTTGAATTTGTATCGACATGGCCGGAAAACGCAATATTTGGGAAATTCCGATCGGAGCTGAGATTTTGGAATTTGAACGGAAAGTTCAGTAGAGACTGAAGAAGATGGCCGGGGACATTGTAGCACGTTGAAGAGTCTTCATAGTTACTTTTGTTTTTTTTTAAGAAAAAAATATTTGTAGTATATACTATAAAGTTTTTTTTAAGAACTTGTATTTTAACACCTCAAATTTGATCAACTTTTCAAATTTGACCACCTTGAAGCAACAATCAAGAGTGCTTGTGATCATATCAAAATCGACTATTCCTTATCTTAATAAAATATTTGAGATAGTCTCTAAATTATAATCATATAATTTTTATAGAAACGAGAAGCAATAACGGAGTTTATCGTCAGAATTGGCATATAAAACTACTCAAGTAGATGATATCTAAAAATAAAATATGGGCTGCCATAGAAAAGTGAATCCTAGATCATGAGAATTTAGTGCGCAAAGAGAGAATATACTTATCGCTATGACATTACTCACCTTTACATTTATCTTGTGAACTAATCATTGTGTCGATCTGTTTATTTGAAGTATAAGCACCTTCATTGTGTGTAAAGTGCACAACCTAGATGGTATTGTAACTAGGAGAGGTATAAACGTAGTAGTTATGGACACTCTATGATGCATTGAAAAATCATTTTTTTTCTTCTAAAGCCTATTGCGATCTCTCAAATATAACATTTGATTCCGCAATATTGAAGATTATGATTCTCTTTACGCTATATAAGCTGATGACTCTGAGCAAATAAGTGGTATCCTTGGAGGTTGAGCCTAGGGCATAGCCTCAGAGTTGTCCTAGAATATCCATTTGACTCTATCTATGCCTTCTAAATGAAACAATATCAATTGACAGACTGATAAAAGCTCAGTCTAGAGTTTATCAATTGGTTAACACAATATAAATTGGCCATGACGGCCCTTTGTAGCCTCTCCCACTATAAATTGTTTAAATCTTCTTGTTCTGATCTCGTTATATTTTTCTTTGTTTGTTTCAATTTTTAGATCTCTCAACAAAACTATAACAACGAAAGAAAAAGAGTATGGAGAAATGATAACAACAATTGTATCTGAACATGTAAAGTAAGCATACATTTTTTACTGGTATGTTGTTTTTTTAAAAAAAAAAAATATATATTCTATGTTGGTTTTCAATTTATTGAAATCAATGGACTGAATTGGTTGTCCCTCAAGTTAAACCAACCTTGTCTATTGATTTCGTGGATCAGACCCAAGCGAAATAGACAATCTGTCGATTTGGTGTTGATTTTTCTTTAAAAAATCGTTTCAGTTAATTGATTTTGATCCAACTTTTAATCGTGATAACATATCAGGCAATTAGAATATAAATATCTGTATATATTCAGTCGATCGATATTAAGTTCTGAATATGAAATAGAAAATTGTTGGACGGGCAATTAGAAATGGAAACACTTGTTATTGTTCGACAATCACTAGTTTTGGTTGAGGTAAACATAAGCACATTTACAGAAAAGGTAAAAGATCAAGCTAACTTGAAAGTTAAGAATTCGTGAGTGAATGAGTTTAAATATAATGTGTCTTCAAAGTCTTCCTTCTTTTCTTTTTTCTTTAATATTGTGTTATGTCAAATAGACACGAAATAAAAAGTGAGAGGTTTACCTGATGCGCACAAAGTCCTCACTCTAGGATAGAGATTGTGACAGAAATTATAGAGGTGGTCGGTTATCCTGGAATTTCCAACCAAAAAAGACAAATTACCACTAAAATATGAAAAAAGTAGATGTAGTATAACCGCGTTTGAACATACAATAATCCGTTTTCAAACTTGAAAGATTCAACTTAAAATTGAAGTGAACTTTGATTTACAATTTATAACCAAAGAAGTTCTTTTAAAAAATAAAATAAAATTTGTATGCAAGTTTTAAATTTAAAATAATGTGAAAATCCTTCAAAAATATTAATAGTTTCCCCTCGTCATAGTGTTAGTACTCTCACATTTTTTAAAACTATTTCAAAATAATTTTCTTGAATCGAAGATTTATCATACAAAAAAATTCTATCTCACGAAGATAGAGATAATGTATGTATACACATCACCCTTTTTGAACTTTACTTGTAGAATTATTTTGAGTATATATGTTATTATTATTGTTAGATAACTTTTCCCTCAACTTATTTTTGGGATTTTCTTGAAGTAATGAGATACTTTCTCATAAATATTATGTAAGACCAAAGTAGAGCACAATAATAAATACATGCTAAATAAGACCCTAAATAATAGAAGTAATACAAAGTCTTAACTTATAAATAACTCAACTTTCCTATATAGGATTAAGAATTGCCTAATTACTCAATCATGACCTAACAAAAGTGTGTAATTTCAAGTGACCTTTCTGATACTTGTCAATTCATTGTGTTTTACTTGTTTAAGTATTTGACTAACGAAAAGGAATTTTAAAAAATAATTTTCCTTCTACTAATAAGATATTTATTCTCTTTGTTAAAATATTAGTAAAATGAAAAATGTTATTACTCTACTTTCAACTTCCAAGCCAAGGCTGATAAAGTGAAAGTATAATGCTAGTGCTAACTTAAGGATGGGGAAGGGAAAAAATTAAGAGCAAACAATACCAATTTTGCTAGTTTAGCTCGTAATTATGTTCGGACACAATAATTTATCAAATTACCATTCATATCACTTTTTGCTAGTTTAGGTCGTAATTATGTTCAGGCGCAGTAATTTATTAAATTACCATTTATATCACTTTTTGTTAGCTAGATATATGTATTTAACGGGCTCAGATATATGTACCTCGAATACATGCGGGTCAAATTTTGTTTTAGATATATTGTTTTCCTCCATGATTCGTATTTATCTAGGATACACTGTTTCTCTCGCTCACCTCTTTTATATCTCATTCGTCGCTCTTTCTATGTATTTGTATTGCAAAATGTATTCGAGTTTTATAAATTTTATGTATTTGTATATCCAGTATCAATTTCATGTATCAGTGTATCCAAAATCAATTTCATTCAATGTATATATCTGATAGTAATTTCATCCTATATATCCCATATAATATCATTAATGTCTATGATATTAAATATTTAGTATACTTAATATAAAAAATGCATTGATATATTCATCAGTATATCCGTGCATAGAAAGAGAGCAGAGAGGGAAGAAAGAAGGGAGAGAGCAAGAGAAAGAAGGAGAGAGAGGCAAAGAGATGAGTGATTTTATGTAATAAGTTTAGAATATATATTAGTAGTGTAGGAAACTTTTTGCATCTTTATGTTATTTAGAGAAAATGGTCTAAAAACCCCCCAACTTTTACTCGAAATCTCAAATACACACTCCAATTTTATGGGTGTCCTATATTACCCCCGGAATTTCATATTTCTCTATTTTCTACATACTTAAACGCTGACCTGTCATAGGAGATGTTCTCACCTCCTATGACAGGTCAGCATTTAAGTGTGTAGAAAATAGAGAAATATAAAGTTTAAGGGGGTAATAGAACACCCGTGAAGTTGGAGTGTGTAGTTGGGATTTTGGGTATAGGTTGGGGAAGGGGGTGGGTTTAGACCATTTTCTCTATTATTTAGTATGGGGTTTAAAAGTTGATTGTGTTAAAAAGATTGATAAATATATGTAGTAAAAAAAGAAAAATTTAATGTGACATGACATCCAATTAGAAGAAAAGAAAGCTTTTATTAGATAAGTGTATTTTTTTTATAAATAAAAATAAAAATAGATAAATGATATTGTAATTCTAGAAGAAACAAAAATAATTTTAATAAGCAATTTCCCAAAACCATTCAAAAAATTTACTCAGATATTTATCTAATTAGGCAATTTTCCCAACAATTAAATACTTCGTCATTTTGTAAAATGACAAAGATTATAGTCTAATTTTTTTCCTTTTCAAAAGTGACAGATCGACTAATTAATTAACATGATCAAACAACCAAGGAGCTCAAATCTTTCTTTGAGAGTCTTACCATTATTGACTTTTGTTACACTACGACATTCATAAATCGATTACTAGTACAAATAACATAAAGAAATGTAATCGACATTTATTGAAAAAAGCAATCCCAAAGATTTGTTGAGTTCTTTTTTTTTTCTCTTTTGGTTTGTCACTCAATATCCGTCGTTTAAAGGGTCAGATAATCTGAATTCGCGTGGGAAAGTCACATTTTAACGATTTTAGTGTTTTCTATCAAAGGTGACTTCATATTTAGAATTCAAATTCGAGAGTTTTAATTAAGAATGAATGAGTATTGTACTTATCACTCCATCACAACCTTTGATATTACTACTTCGAGTAATTAATTGTTTTTTTTTTTTCTTTTTTACTTTCTCTCTCTCTTTTTGAAGTTGTATACCAATTTTTTTTTTCATTTTATCTTTATTGTTCTAGAAGCCAAGCCTTCATCAAATGGTTCTAAAGAAATGGATTTTAGGGGCTAACTCAACCCTCAAAGCTAGCTTATGAGGAGAATTGTTCAAGTTCATATGAGGAGAATTGTTCAATCTCATTAACCATCGATGTGAGACTTTTTTTCATTTTTCAACACCGCATCTCACACTCAGGGATGGACAATTCAATTTGGGGATCCAACATCGATGGTTAATGGGATGAGTGGTCTTTTTATATGGATTTGGACAATTTTCTCCTCATAAGCAACTAGCTTTTGGGGGTTGAGTTAGGCCCAAGATCCATTTCAATAGAGAAAACTTCTGAAATAATAAACATAATAGACATAATAAGGCTCTATAGCTATAGTTTCGATAATTACGCTCCATAGCTATAGTTATGTTTGCTATGGAGGCTGCAGTTTGTATATTTCGCTTGCGAATATACAAATAGGGTAAGTGTATACAAATTTTGTATTTATACATTTATAATTTTTTCAGAACTCCGTTTGTATATTTCGCTTGCGAATATACAAATAGGGTAAGTGTATACAAATTTTGTATTTATACATTTATAATTTTTTCAGAACTCCGTTTGTATATTTCGCTTGCCAATTACAAACACGGTAATTTACTATGAATATTTTATAAATCATATACAAATAGTTAAGGTAAGCATACACAAAATTCTGAATTTATACAATCAGGAACCGAATTATACAAATTCTGAAGTTATACAATTAGTAAATCGAATAGCGAAAATTCACAAAACTGTAGCCACAGATTAAAAATATAAAAACTATAGCTATATTACATAATATACCCTAGATAAAATTTGCCCAAAATTCTGAATTTATACAATCAGGAACCGAATTATACAAATTCTGAATTTATACAAATCATGCGAATTGTACAAATCATGTGAATAACAAGAATAGAGAAAATTGTAGTGGCGAATTACAATTTTTTTTAATTGTAGCTATAATACCTAATATAGTTTCCCTTCATTATATTGTATTAGAGTCAAACCCAATGTGGGCCCTAGAAAATCAGACAATTGTGGAGGTGGAAATATACCCCAATCCATAATGTCACGCTTCAAATCGAACAATATTGAGACCTTAAATAAATAATATCTAAATTCAAACATGAAAGGATGATGAAATAGTGAGTTAGGCCCAAGACCCAACTTAACAAAGGTGAAAAGGATCTGAGAGAAATAAAAGGGGCAAGAACCAATCTTCACCATTCACAAGTCATCAATAATAGGACAATATGACATAGTAGCACAAGTCCACATGATTAATGATCCTCCACTTCAAGAATTCAACATTCAGGGGGTCATACTTTCAAAGAAGTTGCACAATTTTGTACAATAATAGTCCTAGAAGAAAATCCATAACCAAAGGAATAAAGTTAATTTCAAATTCCATCTCAAAATTATTATTTTTATCTTACGTACCAAACGATTTTTGAGTGAATAATATTGTAGGTGAGGTCAAAAGGAAAATGGACCCTGACACAAATGTTGTATTGGGCAAGGATGTTTTCTTGTTGTGCCTTAAGGCTGGCATTGATGGGGCATTCATCATGGCTTTAGTGCTTGTCCTTGATCAAGTTGAGAGACATCACTTTAAAAAGAGTGTTGACATGGGCTAATTTCAAAATATAAAATTTATGAGCTCTTATCACGACGGGAGGAAGTTGCTTAGATGGTAAGTACCTCTCATTTTTAGCCTTAAGATTGCGAGTTCAAGTCTCCAAGAAAACAAAAAGATAGGAGCTCCTAAGAAGGGATTAAAAAGAACGTGTGAATAAATATCATGACGTTCTGATTAATTACGCAATCAAGAATCAATAAAAACTTACCTAAATTAGACATTCGCATCAAGCAAATGGATGTAAGGTATGTGACATGTTTAAAACCACAAAATTATTAAAAGATATGTTGATTTTACATACCTTTAGTTTAAAATATCAAGATACAATTTTTTTTTCTTACACTCTGTGTTAAATCTAAACCAGACAAATAAATTAAAATAAATAGATTTTATTTTTTTTGCATGTTAAAGTAATGGGACCTTATGATAACAATATATAAGGATAGCAATGGGATGGGCGGGGAGGTTGCGGGGCAAACCCGCTTAAATCCACTAAGATTTCTACCCTCCCCGCTCCGTCCCACTTAGCATGATTTGTTGTTTTCAACCCGCCTCGCCCCGCACCGCACCGCATAAACCCGCCTCTTCCGCCCCATCCTACATAATTTGTTAAAAAACTGAATTTTGTCAAGTGTTAACACTAAATTACATGTTAGCCTAGCATTAAAATGCAAGTTTGCAATAACCCTTTTTTTGGTAGCTTTGAATTAGTACATCTGATGTAATAAACAAAAAATTAAAATGCAAATAGTAACATAATTTTTTCTTCTTTCTAGCTTTCTTGCCATTCAAAAAAAAATCATAAATATTCAGTCAGTTGCAAAACTGATACAAAATTTGTCTGACAGCGAATTAAAAGATTGTTTAGCCCTAACCCGCAACCGCCCTGCTCCACATAAATTTTAAAAAAATATATTTAAAACCGCCCCGACCCGCTCCGCACTCGCAAAATCTCTAACCCACCCCGCATCGCTTCATTGCCATTCCTAACAATATATAGCTACAAACATTTTACTCACTTTAACATCAAACTCATCTTAATTTGCATGTTTTATTGTTATAATGTGTAAAATTTAGTGATATTCTATTAATTTAATATTAATATTTTTATATTTTATTAAATGAAGTTCAGTAATTATACGGGAAATTAAGTCGGAAACTAACTAACATGTCAGAGAGGAAGGTTGATCTTCTTGGTTTTATCAATCTTGTGAAGTACTATTAAATGCCATATTCATAAAAGTAATTAAATTGAAGTGTCCTCATTTTCCTTGCCTATGTTTTATTACCTCAAATGAGTAAAATTGGTAGTTGATGTAGATTTAAATTGAGGAAGATGGATAGTTTTCTTGGTTTTATCAATCTTTTGCAAAGTTACTTATTGCCTTCTTCATGCAAGTAAATTGAATTGTGTTTATTTACTTGTCTATTTGTTATATATTGTAACAAAGAGTGATATTGCTAGTATATATACTTTCATGTAAAAACTCATCTTGATTTTAAATGTTTAGTTTTATATTGAGACCACTACTTTTGACAATTATTTCCATTGTTCCATTTATTTGTCATAGTTTCCTTTTTAAGAGTCGAACAATATGAACATTGACTAACATTTTAAAATATATGTTTTCATCATATTAACATAAAATTAATATAATATAATTTAGCTTTGAATATTAGTCAAATTGACTCTCGAAAAGCGCAATGCGACAACTAAAAAGGAACGAAAAGAGTATATATATATATATATATATATCAACTTTTTAATGTTAAATCTTCTGAACTATTTGAAATAGATTAAATTTACTAACAAATAATATAAGTATTTAATAGAAAGTGACTTGATAAATCTTAGTAACTCAGTTAGTTGGCTAATCAAATTTTCACCTTATTGGTGAGGATTCAATTTCTGATCTTGTAATCTCCTCCTCCATTTTTCTTCCCCTAACTCCTAAAAAGAAATATAAAAATAGGAAGTGACAATATTGTACATGATGATGTGGGTACGTGGGTGGGTGGGTGCGTTGGAGGATGTAGGGAAACAAAAATATATATTGTACTGTTGTGGGACAAAATTATTATGCAAAAGAAATTCATGTTTTCTATAGTCCTTAAATTTTTGGAACTATTAGAAATTGCACCAACAGAAAAATCTTATTTGACTGACAATATTTGTTTTAAGGCATTCAATGAAAAAAAAAAGGGACAAAAATGTAGTTCAAGTTCATAAATAAAATTTATTTTTTATATGGATATAAGTGTTGGATATATATGATTGAAAATTGTTGCACACCAGAAATTACATTAGGTTGAATAGTTGATAATTAATGTTTTCAACATGTGGAATTGTAACACAATTTTATCGAAATAATATCTCTACTTTCACAAGATAGATGTAAAATTACGTATATAATATGTTATTGTTTCCATGGGGTCTAATTAGCTTAGCAGACTTTGAATTTCTAGTAAAATGTCAAAATTATAAAAAAGAATAAAAATTTGTATAACATTTAGATGTAAAAAAAAATCAAAATTGATTTAACTATCTAGGACTAGGAGTAATGATACAGATATTGTACCGTAAGTAATCACATTATTATTCACCCTTATAAATAAAAAATCTCGAGTTTGAATTCATGAAAATGGGAAAAAATTCAGGACATACTGAACCGATGCAAATCCTAGCAGAGTATCATGAATGAAGGCATGAATTTAATTTTCTGTTCATCCGGGAAAAGTCATCTTTTTCTCAAAGCCCCCGAGAGAAAAAGAGAAGAAAAGAACCAATGACATTTGAGCGTCACACAAGAAATGGTGCAATGCTTTCATTATAATTTTTTGAATTATTCATCCATGATCTTGACATGTTCTTCTTATAATTTGGTTCATCAACGTAAAAAAGATTTTTCTTTTACCAACAAAAAATTGAATTTTATATATATATAAATCTTGCATTAAATCTAATGAAAAATCTTCAACTAATAAAGGGAGAATATATGGGAAACTTTTGTTAGATGTTATATAGCTTATGTACTAAAGAATGTGTCCCAACAAAAATGGTTCCTTAATTATTCCTTAATAGTTTTGGTTCTCTAGTAAAAAGTATGCACTTTTTATTTTGCTGTCACGTCTTAAAATTAAAATTAAATATGCTTGTCGTTTGACCTAACTATCTATTGAGCGAACCCTGAATTTATAGTCAGAGCTTGAATTTGAAGTTTATGAATTTTTATAATGACCTCAATATAATATATAATAGCCATCAAACCAAAGAACAAGTATCAATATTTAATATATTTTTAAAAAGGTAATAGATCCTAACTAACTTTTCTTTGAAAATTTTATTTTGGAATTGGTTTTGTGAAACAATGAAAAGAAATGATACATCTCTTTTTTTTTTGTTTTAGAAGAGAAGTTTTTTTTCTGTCTTAGTTGTTAATTTTATGTTTTGTTTTTTAAAAAGAAACTTTTAATTTATTTATTCTTTGCATAAATATAAACCATTGAACCATCCAATTGGTTTTGTTAGTGGATTCACACGTATAAGATTATCTATATTTACTAGCTTTTTAAATACAAATACAAAATTTACGTAAAAATTATTGTGTTTGTCAAAACCCCTGTATTACATTGTAGCTTCGCTCATGCCTGAATTAAGTGGTACTAAACATTACAAAATTTAAATTAGCTAGCTGCATAATAAAATCACCATATATTTACTAATTGAAATTTTAATCTCAAACTGAAGGTTAAATTGTAAAATCCGAACAAATACAAAATTGACTAAAAATATTCTCATGAGCCTCTAAAAATATTATAAAAATTAGCCTAACTGGTGGTGTCCAAAATGTGGTCGTCGATATTTGCATTTAAGAAAATTCAAAATAAGTCATTCCAGTCTAAGTATCACATATAATACTATATAAATAAAATTCTTGAAGTCTAGTTTCCACTTAATTTCTAATGGCAATAGAGTTATTGTAACAATTATAAATAAACATATTAATTTGATAATAACAGTAGAGTTATTGTAACAACTATAAATATAAATAGACATTGGATATAAAAGAATGATGCACTATACTACCTAATTATGAAATTAAATGATTATTCAATCAAATTTGCTTTCAAAATAGTTGTTCAAAATGATCTTTATATGAAGCTTTACTTGGAAGTAGTAAATCATGCTAAAGGTCTTTCTTTAGACCTCAAAGTGTGAGATTCTTTACTACATAAGAGAGGTTTGACTGAGTGGATAAATATTGTAGATTAAATAAAGAAAAACGCTAGTTAAAGAATTGTTGAAAAGTTTGACATCCTAGCTTAAGATAAGAAGTCTGTATTGATAGCACACATGAGAGATGTGGATATATCAGTAAGCAAATCTTACCAACCAATGGCGGAGCCACCTTATTCTCAGGGGGTTCATCCGAACCCCCTTCGGCGGAAAATTATACTACTTATACATGGTTAACATATTTTTTTAGGTGTATATAGTAGATGTCGAACCCCCTTCGGCTATTTCGTGTGTCTATTTCTTTAGATTTTGAACCCCTTTATTAAAAATCTTGGCTCCGCCATTGCTACCAACTAATGACTTATTTTAAAGTCGTGGTGATTTAGGCCCAAAACGGACAGTATCACTAGTCACTCATATGTCAGCTTTGTCGTTGTGGGTCAGAGTTCAATTGAGTTTAGGTGAATCCCGATAAGGTGGGGCAAATCTCAGTGCTGAGTTAGACAAATCCCATGTAGTGGGGCAAATCTCAACGAGGTTGCTGAGTCCATAGAAAGGGGGGGGGGGGGTGTATGTGACTGTAGACAATAAAATTCGCATCGAGAAAACAATAATCAAGAACGGAAAATTATGCAACAATCGTTTTTATTATTTCAAAGTGCGAGTGTTACAATCTATATGATTCCTCTAAAATCGCCTTTTCGAATATAAATTCAAGGGCTCTTGAGCTTGTTCTTGAATTTTGTTCTTGTTCTTGGACTTTAATCTTGGATTCAAGGGCCTTTGGAGCTTGTTCTTGAATCTTTGATGAACTTGGACTTTAGCTTTATCTTGATCTTGAACTTAATGTTTCTTGAACTTGATCTTGATCTTGATCTTGAACTTTATCTTGATCTTGACTTCTAGTTGAATCCAAGGGCTTCGAGCTTGATCTTGAATCCGGCGGTCTTGATCTTGATCGTTCTTAAACTTGAACTTTATCTTGATCTTGACTTCTAGTTGAATCCAAGGGCTTCGAGCTTGATCTTGAATCCGGCGGTCTTGATCTTGATCGTTCTTAAACTTGAACTTTATCTTGATCTTGACTTCTAGTTGAATCCAAGGGCTTCGAGCTTGATCTTGAATCCGGCGGTCTTGATCTTGATCGTTCTTAAACTTGAACTTTATCTTGATCTTGACTTCTAGTTGAATCCAAGGGCTTCGAGCTTGATCTTGAATCCGGCGGTCTTGATCTTGATCGTTCTTAAACTTGAACTTTATCTTGATCTTGACTTCTAGTTGAATCCAAGGGCTTCGAGCTTGATCTTGAATCCGGCGGTCTTGATCTTGATCGTTCTTAAACTTGAACTTTATCTTGATCTTGACTTCTAGTTGAATCCAAGGGCTTCGAGCTTGATCTTGAATCCGGCGGTCTTGATCTTGATCGTTCTTAAACTTGAACTTTATCTTGATCTTGACTTCTAGTTGAATCCAAGGGCTTCGAGCTTGATCTTGAATCCGGCGGTCTTAATCTTGATCGTTCTTGAACTTGTACTTTATCTTGATCTTGACTTCTTCAAATCTTCAATTCTTAAACTTGAACACTTGAATTCTTGAACTCTCGAGTTCTTGAATTCTTGAACTCTTGCGTTCTTGAATTCTTAAACTTATAGATTGTAGAGAAATTTGTGGCTTTTGATCCACGAGCTTTCTCTAGCTTTTTGTTTAGAATTCTTCGTTCTCTTTTCTGAATTATGACCCTTCGGCCAAATCAGATTTAAGTGACATGACATATGAGCTTTATGGAGCGGGCTTTAATTAAATCTATATTTATTAGATTTAAATAATTTACTCAATTATATTAATCCATAATATTTATTTGGATTAATATATTCATAAATTTAATATAATCCAAATCATTTTATAAATTTATATTTAATAAATTTTAAAATGACTACAAAGCCCCCTTCTTTAAGTCTTGTCGAGATATTTTATCTTTCAAAGACTAGGCTTGAAGAATTTGAAGACTTGAACTTGCAAACTTGAAGAATTTGAAGACTTCAACTTGTAGACTTGACAAATTTGAAGACTTTAACTTGTAGAATTGGAAGATTTTAATACTTTAACTTGTATACTTGGAGAATTTGAAGACTTCAACTTGCCTTGGAGATTTTTGAAGACTTCATCTTGAAATAGCTTTTATTCATAGGGGTTTGCCCCCATTGAGTCACCACCATTTGGTGCAAGTCTGAAGTTTTATGAAAGATTACTCATAGCTTTAACTTTCATGTGGCAGATCAAGTGGGAACATGTGGTTTTTTAACACTCATGCAACTGAACTTAGAATATGGTTCTAAACGCCTACGTACCTCAGTGAAGAGGATCAAGTCACAACGTAGTTTTGGGAGAGTCAATGATTTTTTTAAGTTTTTTTAGGGTGTGCCATATACCGTTTATATTTGACATGTAGTTTAGGCTCGTACCTTAAGGAGCATTTTAACTTGGAGATTTAGTTCAAATTTGAAACGTTTTGTGACATACAGTTTAAGCTCGTGTTTCAAGGAGCATTTCAACTTGAAGATTTAACTCAAATTTGAAGAACTTTGCGATATATAGTTTAAGCTCGTGTTTCAAGGAGCATTTCAACGTGAAGATTTAACTCAAATTTGAAGAGTTTTATGACATACAATTTAAGCTCGTGTTTTAAGGAGCATTTCAACTTGAAGATTTATCTCAAATATAAAGAGCTTTCCAACTTAGAGATTTATCTTGAATTTGAAGAGTCTTGTGATATACAGTTTAGGCTTGTGCATCTAGGAGCATTTCAGCTTGTAGTTTAGGCTCATGCGATGAGGAGCATTGTAACTTGCAGTTTAAGCTCATGCGTTAAGGAATGTCTAGATATATATTAACTCTTCAAAGTCATCTTCAGATGCAGACTTTCCCCCACTTTGTAGTTCTTCTATATCTTCATATTCATGAGGTTTATAAATATGAGATCGTTGATCTTCTCTTAAAGTCAAGCTTAATTCTATGTCGTGTGCACGAGTTGCCAACTCTTCGAATGTATTGGGCTTTAATCCTTGCAACATGTAGTGAAGACCCCAATTCATGCCTTGGATGCACATTTCAATGCTAGAAGTTTCACTAAGGCGATATTTGCAGTTGAGGCTCAAACTTCTCCAGCGATTGATAAAGTCAACAACTAGCTCATTTTCACTTTGACGAGCCTTTGTAAGTTCAATCATACTAACGACACGTGTCGTGCTATAGAAACGATTGAGGAACTCTTGCTCTAACCGCTCCCAAAAACTATAGAATTTGGTTCGAGATCTGTGTACCAATCAAAAGCATTTTCTTTGAGAGATCGGATGAACTCTTTAACGAGATAATCACCATACGTCCCAGCATCATTGTAAGTCTCGATAAAGTGCGCTATATGTTGTTTGAGATTTCATTTGCCATCAAATTGTTGAAGCTTAGGAGGTTGATAGCCCTCATGTATTTTCAAGTTATCAATTCTTTGTGTATATGGCTTTGCATATGTGGGAGAAAATTTGGATGGAGACTCAGGAATTGTCTTCGATAGCCTCTATGATAAAGTCCTTCAATTGATCAATGAGAATCAAACCTCCAGCGGAGAGATGAATCTCTTTGATCTTTGTTTGCTTTATGTAAGACTCTCTTTCATCTCTAATTCTAGGAAGCTTCAAAGGTGATTGACTCGATCTTCTCTCAATCATGTTATCCATCTTATTTGTTAACTTCGAAAGTTTAGCATCTTGTTCGTGTGCGCACTTTGTCAAGCCTTCAATCGTTTTTGTCAAGCTTGCTAGTTGTTCTTCTATAGTGGAAGTCATTTTGATATTCTTTCATACTTGAAAAGTTGAGAAGAGAGGTAGAGATTGTCTCACTAGGCGTGCCAGAATTTGTAGACAGTAAAATTCGCGTCGAGAAAACAATAATCAAGAACGGAAAATTATGCAACAATCATTTTATTATTTCAAAGTGTGAGTGTTACAATCTCTATGATTCCTCTGAATTCGCCTTTTTCGAATATAAATTCTAAGGGCTCTTGAGCTTGTTCTTGAATCTTTGATGAACTTGGACTTTAACTTTATCTTAATCTTGATCTTGATCTCGAACTTGAACTTTATCTTGATCTTGACTTCTAGTTGATTTCAAGGGCTTCAAGCTTGATCTTTAATCTGGTGGTCTTGATCTTGATCGTTCTTGAACTTGAACTTTATCTTGATCTTGATCTTGAACATTATCTTGATCTTGACTTCTAGTTGAATCCGAAGGGCTTCGAGCTTGATCTTGAATCCGGCGGTCTTGATCTTGATCGTTCTTGAACTTGAACATTATCTTGATCTTGACTTCTAGTTGAATCCGAAGGGCTTCGAGCTTGATCTTGAATCCGGCGGTCTTAATCTTGATCGTTCTTGAACTTGAACATTATCTTGTACCTTTGACTTCTAGTTGAATCCAAGGGCTTCGAGCTTGATCTTGAATCTGGCGGTCTTGATCTTATTGTTCTTGAACTTGAACATTATCTTGATCTTGACTTCTAGTTGAATCCAAGGGCTTCGAGCTTGATCTTGAATCCGGCGGTCTTAATCTTGATCGTTCTTGAACTTGAACTTTATCTTGATCTTGACTTCTTCAAATCTTCAATTCTTAAAGTTGAGCACTTGAATTCTTGAGCTCTCGAGTTCTTGAATTCTTAAACTAATAGCTTGTAGAGAAATTTGTGGCATTTGATCCACGAGCTTTCTCTAGCTTTTTGTTTAGAATTCTTCGTTCTCTTTTCTGAATTATGAGGACCCCTATTTATAGTATTAAAATAGAGGAGTTGTGATTAAAAGAGGACTCAATTCGGCTAATCAGATTTAAGTGACATGACATATAAGCTTTATGGAGCGGGCCTTAATTAAATCTATATTTATTAGATTTAAATAATTTTACTCAATTATATGAATTCATAATATTTATTTGGACTAATATATTCATAAATTTAATATAATCCAAATCATTTTATAAATTTATATTTAATAAATTTTAAATGACTACAGTGACACCCCAACTTAAGATAAGAAGTTCCACATCGGCAAAACACATGAGAAATGTTGGGTATATAAGCAACCAGGTCTTACCAACTAGTGGTACGTTTTAAAGTCGTGCGGGTCTAGGTCCAAAACGGACAATATCACTAGCGGGTTGGGCCAATACAAAAAGCTCAAAAAATACTCAACCTAGATTGATATATTTGAAGGGTTAGAAAAATGATTTTGTAAAATTACACTAAAGTCCAATTTCTTTAATAGTTTACTCTTAAAGTGAATTGCAAACTTGATCTTCAATTTTAGTCTCTAAACTTAAAGATAAAGAGTTGTCTCTTAACTACCCTCCAAACCATCAAATTACCATGTGAATATATCAAACAAAACAATACATGAAGGATCAAATTGTATTTTTGTTCATACAAGAGGGACCCAAATTGCTATTTGTTATTTTCTTATAATATGTCCAAATCTCAAGTGGATCCTCTATGGTTCCACCATGTGACACACTTAACCAAAAAATAATAATTTTAAAAAAAAAATTAGAATCCCATCAACTTATGAATCTCAGTAATTTTGCTATAAACAGAATGAGATTTTTATCAATTCTAGTGCATTTTCATAACATCTAAACTTTACCTTAAATAGTAAATTAGGTAATCCATAATAAATTTGAATCATTCTAATTGATCTTGACACATGATCAAAATAGAAATTATATTTTTCATCAGAAATAAAAAAAAAAGGTGGACCATGTTTCATTAGAAAATTTTCATTAGAAATACAACATGCCCCTTTTTTCCCCTTTGAGACTTTGATTGCAACATTACAAGGGTGTCTATTTACTTTTTTAAATTTTTCAATGAAAATGACATGTATTTATAAAGTAATTCTTTCCCCTCAATTTTTTGGGTCCACCTAAAGAGTAGTTATTGTGAAATCATCCTTTGCATAGAAATGCTAAAGACCTTATTATTATTATATCTTTAGATCTTTTTATACATAAAAATTATTCTTTTTTTTTTTGGAAATAACTTTTTGTTTTATTTGAAAATTAGTGTTTTGAAAATTTCAAAATTCAGTTTGAAGTTGTATTTTAAATTTGGAAAATAACTTAAAACATGTTTGTTTGCATGCAATAGATTTTAAAGTGGTAGAAAATAAATTGCAATCACAAATAAAATATGAAGAAACAAGAATATTTTATTGATAGATAGTGTGGGGACAATTCTATTCCTGATCCCCTTGATTTTTCTCTCTGAATTTTTGTGATTCGACGTCTGTTAGTAGCGTATTTCTCAAACATAGGAGACTATCATCTTGATGCCTCTTCAAAGGAATATATTACCTTTTATATAAAGCATGAACTAGGGTTTAGGGTAGAGTAGTCTACCATAATCAGTGGCGAATCTAGGATTTTAAGGTTGTGGGTGCTCTGAAAGTGCGGAGTCAAAAATATAAAAAATACATGTTAACAATGAGATTCAAACTCAAGCTCAATAACACTAAAAGAGCCTTAAGCACCCACCAAAGAGCCAATGGGCCAAATCAAATCATTTATTCATTGGGTGCTCTATGTTAATATATATATCTTGAGACGAGGTTAATGGGTGCTCGAGCACCCGACGGACTCCATGTGGGTATGCCCTGCCCAGAATCCTAACGAGAATTGAATATATCTTGTAGAGCGCCAACTAAAACTGAACATGTGTTGCAGAGTCCCACAAATTTTCAATGTCTACAATGTTTTCAACGTTTTCAACTCCCTTTTCAGTTTTGAAGATGTATTTAAGCATGAACGTTATTCTAAGTAATCCTTACAATAAGTATGACGAAATAAAACTCTATGTTCAACTCCAATTCCAACTCCATAAATTTTAAATAAAATGAAAAATATTTGAAATCTATGACCAAACGTCTATTTCTTTTACTTAATTATCATAATGCATCTATTGGTGTATGTTATTAATATTTGGTACAAATAAGCTTTTACACAACACTAGTGTTGGGGTCCTATGGGGTCCTACGGGGATTATGTTGATGTAAAAGATAATATTATTGTCACTTAAAATTTATGAACACAATAACAGCTAGTCATTTCCACAAAAAGGGTTGGCCACAAATATATACTTTATTTAAACAAAAATAAATTTTAAAAAATATTAATTGTCAAAACCAAGAAACCCCATCCTTGCAAAAGATGGAAGAACACGACACATTGTCCTTAAATAATTTGTCTACCCAAATTGAAACTGTTAAACTCTGTTGATAGCTACCTTATTATTATTATTATTATTATTATTATTATTATTATTATTATTATTATTATTATTATTATTATTATTATTATTATTATTATTATTATTATTATTATTATTATTATTATTATTATTATTATTATTATTATTATTATTATTATTATTATTATTATTATTATTATTATTATTATTATTATTATTATTATTATTATTATTATTATTATTATTATTATTATTATTATTATTATTATTATTATTATTATTATTATTATTATTATTATTATTATTATTATTATTATTATTATTATTATTATTATTATTATTATTATTATTATTATTATTATTATTATTATTATTATTATTATTATTATTATTATTATTATTATTATTATTATTATTATTATTATTATTATTATTATTATTATTATTATTATTATTATTATTATTATTATTATTATTATTATTATTATTATTATTATTATTATTATTATTATTATTATTATTATTATTATTATTATTATTATTATTATTATTATTATTATTATTATTATTATTATTATTATTATTATTATTATTATTATTATTATTATTATTATTATTATTATTATTATTATTATTATTATTATTATTATTATTATTATTATTATTATTATTATTATTATTATTATTATTATTATTATTATTATTATTATTATTATTATTATTATTATTATTATTATTATTATTATTATTATTATTATTATTATTATTATTTTTATTTTTATTATTATTATTATTATTATTATTTTTATTTTTATTATTATTATTATTATTATTATTTTTATTTTTATTATTATTATTATTATTATTATTTTTATTTTTATTATTATTATTATTATTATTATTTTTATTTTTATTATTATTATTATTATTATTATTTTTATTTTTATTATTATTATTATTATTATTATTTTTATTTTTATTATTATTATTATTATTATTATTATTATTATTATTATTATTATTATTATTATTATTATTATTATTATTATTATTATTATTATTATTATTATTATTATTATTATTATTATTATTATTATTATTATTATTATTATTATTATTATTATTATTATTATTATTATTATTATTATTATTATTATTATTATTATTATTATTATTATTATTATTATTATTATTATTATTATTATTATTATTATTATTATTATTATTATTATTATTATTATTATTATTATTATTATTATTATTATTATTATTATTATTATTATTATTATTATTATTATTATTATTATTATTATTATTATTATTATTATTATTATTATTATTATTATTATTATTATTATTATTATTATTATTATTATTATTATTATTATTATTATTATTATTATTATTATTATTATTATTATTATTATTATTATTATTATTATTATTATTATTATTATTATTATTATTATTATTATTATTATTTTTATTTTTATTATTATTATTATTATTATTATTTTTATTTTTCTTTCTAAAACCCCACAACAAAAGTGCAATAACATGAGGAATGAGAGGAATAGGAACCGGATCGTGGTAGGACAAATAAGATTTCTTCATTTTTTATTAGAGATTTCGAGTTTAAGTTTTTATTGACAGTGAACTTTTCCTTTTATAAGAGTCTTATGTGGAGAAAATTTGAATTAGTCGAAACTTCAATGTAAGAAATTCAGGTAGGAAGCGTTTTTCTTTAATTAGAATTAGTCAAGACATCAATGTAGAGAACATTTTTTCTTTTTTTGTTTCCCACGTTTAAGTTTTTATTGATAGTGAACTCTTCCTCTTATTGAGCCTTGTGTGAAGCAAATTTGAATTAGTCGAAACTTCAATGTAAGAAATTCAAGTAGGAAGCATTTTTCCTTAAAGCGCTTCCTAACAAAGGCGACTTTGTATTCAATGGGACTCAAACCCGAAACCTCTTAGTTAAGAATGAAGGAGTATTTACCACTCCACCACAACCCTTGTTGGAACGTTTTTCCTTTAATAAACCTCATATTTGCGAATTCAGATTAATCAGAAGTGCTTAATGTGAATATCGAAAGCTGAATCAGAAATCAGGAAAACATGAGGAGTAGGAACCATCAAGGGTCATAGTAGGACATATATGATTCCTTCATTTCTCAGTAGAGGTATTGAGTTTTGAGCTTTGAATATGAAAAAAATTGGTAAAGAACTAGATTAATCGAGACCTCAATGTAAAATATCAACTCGATGAATCTAACGCCGCGCGAATTTGAATTACTCAACACTTCAATATAAAAAAACAAGGAAGGAAGCGGTTTTTTTTTAATGAGTCTAATATAAAGCAATAACATATTTCATATAATCTCACAATTCACAAAATATGATCTGAAAAAAACATAGTGTATGTAAATCTTATCATTATCTCAGAGATACATAGATCATTTTTAATAAACCTCGACTCAAGAAAAATATAATCTAAAATCTTAATATAAATATCGAACACCGAAAAGAAAGAAAAAGATAGAGGAGTAGGAAAGTTGGGGAAAAATCCCATTAAGTTAGTTTCCTATGGTGGTCCCAAAATTGCAAGCAAAGATGAGCCATTTTGTAGAGACAGTTGTGAGGGTGGGGGGTTTTTGCATTTTGGAGAGAGGTTTGTGGGGCTCTTTTTGCGCAATTTCGAGGTGACACGCCATGACATTTCATTCTCTCCATAGCTAATAATAAAGTCATTACTTTTTTCTTAAATAATATTAACGTCCGATTCAACTCACGTCCATTTAAAATAATTATTTTGTTATAAAGTATTCAAAACAATTTTCAAATGTCATTTATTTTGAAAGAAGAAATTACTTATTTCAAGTTTCACAACTTTTTTTTCCAAATACTATCCCCCTCTTCAAATATCACATTTTTATATCCAAACACTTTGTTGATCCAAGTTATTAAGGATTATTCGATTTGTGGGATATAGTAATGATAATTCTTGATGAAAAATGAAAATATTTATCTTGTATTTAATCAATTTTTAATTCTAAAATTAACAACTCAGAATTAGCTATATCATAATCGTGATATTATTTTGTTCTGCCTTCCATGGTGAGTTAATAATTGCACGATTATTAATTTCAGAATAAAATATCAAAAATCCCCCCCCCCCCAAAAAAAAAAAAACAAGCCTTTTTCTCCCCAAGTACTCCAAAAAGTCTAAGACTTAAATTGAAAATAAAAATGTCTCCCAACTTATTATCTAGTATAAAATCAAACACATATTATATATCCAATAAATTCAAAATCTATTATAAAAATAACTTCATTATTAATTCTATTATTCACTTTATGAGTTTTCAAAATATATATATTTATTTATTTATTTTGTTATAACTTATACACCAATAAAAAGAACCTTTACACCTAAGGGCATCTCCAACCCCACACTCTATTTTACTCTCCAAATATAGAGTTCTCTATTTTTTCAGACAACCAACTCCAACCCAATTCTCTATTTTACTCTTTAACAAAAAAAAATTTCTCCTTCCTCATTATAATATTATTATTTCTATTTTATTCTTATTTTCTTATTTCATAATATAAATCCTTTATTTCTTTTTCCCAATAACTACTTTGTATAATTTTCATGTGATATACAAATTTATTTTTCATTTTTTTAATTTAATATAAATTATATTTTATTCTAAATTTTTAAATAACATAAATTGCAAGAAAATATTATATAATATACAAATTAATGGACAAATTCAAATAAAAGTGAAATACAATTACATAAATATTACATAAGCATTCATTTTTTGAAATTATTACGTTGCTCTCATAAATACTCTATTAATGCATTACGGAGTTCAAAATGAGCATTTTTGTCCTTAATTTTTTTATGTCTAGCTAAAACTTGTTCAAATCAGAGATTTTCATCTACCACCATTTCTATCGTTGGAGTTGGAACCTCGACATCTTGAATTGGTGCATTAAAATCACGTTCATTCTCAATTATCATGTTGTGCAGTTTAATACATGTAGTCATTATATCACGTAGCACTTCCTTTCTCCAAAAACGTGGCGGTCCTACAATAATTGGAAAACGTGATTGCAAAACTTCAAATGCACCTTCAACATCTTTTCGGCATGATTCTTGTTTCATCGCAAATTAATTATTATGTTATGTATTGTATTGTATTTTATCTTGTATTTAAATTATTATGTTATGTATTGTATTTTATCTTGTATTTAAATTATCATATTATGTATTGTATTTTTAAATTAAAATTTTCATCTTATCATTTTAATTTTATGTATTCTTTATAGTGAAAATTAATAATAAAATCAAATTATATTATTGACGAAAATTAGAAAAAATTAAAATACTATTAATTCGGGATGAAAGTAGTAAGTATATATTAAATAATATATATTTTTAAATATTATATTACATTTTAAAAGAATTATGAATATTAGATATTTAATTAATGACATTATATGTAAAATAATATGTTAATTAGAAAGTAATAGAAATAATAATAAAATATTCAAAAAGTGAAATAGAGAGTGAATAGTAGTTCTTCAAATTTGGAGAACTACTATTCACCTCTCTAAATATGAAGAATAGAGAGTAGTATGGAGGTGGGTTGGAGTGTCCATTCTCTATTTTACTCTCTAAATATAGAGAATGGAGAGTAAAATAGAGGTGGGTTGGAGATGGTCTAAAGAGTTTAAATATGACATTTATACTAGTACTTGTATGTTCTCTAGTAGGGACTAAAGGAAACCTACATACTCCCTTCATTATAATTTTTAGGGAAAAGGGCCTGATATACCCCTCAACTTTGTCATTTGGAGCTGATATGCCCCTCGTTATGAAAGTGGCTCATATATACCCTTACCGTTATACAAACGGCTCACATATACCCCTACCGTTACAAAATGAGCTCACATATACCCTTCATTTAACGGAAGTGAAAAAGTTAAGTTTTAAATTTATATTTTTGACTTTTGATTTTCTTAAAAATTATTTAGGGGTATATATGATTCTTCTAGCAAAGTTCAAGGTATATTTTAATCTTTTTCATACATAGATTATTTTTTGACTTCTTTTATTATAATTATTTGAGTTTCTTATTCTTATTTTATTTTTTTCTTTCATTCCTTAGTGTAAAGAAAAATTTTAAAATTATTTTTTTGTGGCAATATTATAATTTAAAACTATTTTTTTTTTGTCTATATGTAATTTAATTTTTGTATTTGAAGAAAAAAAATCGGTCATCTAAAATAAGTTTTACAAGAATATTAGTGAAACATAAATAAATTTGACCATCAAAATAATAAATCTAAATTAGTCATTAAAACAAAAAAAACTTATTCTTATTTTATTTTTTTCTTTCATTCCTTAGTGTAAAGAAAAATTTTAAAATTATTTTTTTGTGGCAATATTATAATTTAAAACTATTTTTTTTTTGTCTATATTGTAATTTAATTTTTGTATTTGAAGAAAAAAATTTGGTCATCTATAATAAGTTTTACAAGAATATTAGTGAAACATAAATAAATTTGACCATCAAAATAATAAATCTAAATTAGTCATTTAAACAAAAAAAAGTTAAAAAATATATATATGTTTGAGGAGGATTAAATATACTCATATGGGATTATATTTATTTTTTTAAATAATAAAAAACTAAGCTGAAATTAATTTTTTTCATTTTCGTTAGAGGAAAAGGGTATATGTGAGCCATTTATATATAAGTAGGGGTATATATGAGCCACTTTCATAACGAGGGGTATATCAGCTCTAAATGACAAAGTTGAGGGGTATATCAGACCCTTTTCCCTAATTTTTATCTGATTTTGATTTGACACGAAATTTTTAAAAATAAATTATTATTTTATATTAGAGATATATTTTAATCTCGTGATCTTAAACATATGAGTGTATTATTGCATCCAAACCCAAACAAAAAAAGGAAAATACAAAAACAAGCATCTCTCCCCCCTTTTCTCCCCCAAAAAAAGTTAGAAAACTTGGAAGGGGGTAGGGGGAGAGTTGGAGAAGTTGAGAGAAGCCTAAACAAATACCTAAAGCTAAGAGAGCTAATTCTTGATTTTCACTTCATACCCACCAAAACACCCATGTAGAGAAAAAAAGAATTGCTTTTTCTCTTTGAAGTTTCAATCTTTCTTGCTATTTCTGTCACTCTGTCTAACCAATCTTGCATTTTGCTCAAAGTACAGTGTTCAAGTTGATATTCTTATTTGTGGGTAAGAGGAAAGAAGATGCCTAGACCAGGACCCAGACCTTATGAGTGTGTTAGAAGAGCTTGGCACAGTGATAGGCACCAACCCATGAGAGGTTCTATCATACAACAAATTTTCAGGTACTTTTGGGGCAAATTGTGTACTTTGGGTTTTCTTGATTTTTGTTATCTATAAAGTGCTCACCATCTGTTTGATCAGGGTTGTAAGAGAAAGGCATAGTGTTGTTACAAAAAAGAACAGAGAATGGCAACAGAAGCTTCCTGTTGTGGTCTTGAAAGCTGAGGAAATTATGTACTCCAAAGCTAATTCTGAGGTATTTTGCTTTTTCTTTACCTTGAGGTATGTTGAATTTAGATTATATGGAAGAAAATAATTTCAAGATTTTGTTTTTTTGGTCCCTTCTGTCAATTAGGCTGAATATATGGATCCTGAAACACTTTGGGATAGGGTAAATGATGCCATTGATACCATCATTAGGAGAGATGAGACAGAGACTGGACAACTCTTGCCTCCTTGTGTTGAAGGTACTAAAGTTCTCAACTTTCTTTTACCTCGCTGCTCATTTATACTGTTCCATTTGTTTTAGTTCAATTACTCAGCAAGAGCTATGTCATGTTGCAAATAGATTTCAAACTGATTATGTCTTGTTTAACATGAAACGTTGGTCCTCAGCTGCTCTTAATCTGGGATGTATACCGGAGAGAGCGTCTAGGAGCCAGCGGAACAGTAATCCAAGGAGTTACCTCAGCCCAAGAACTCAGGAACCTCATTGTGTACCTCCTAAAGTTTTTAGTAGAAGTGCCAATGAGCTGAACTCTAACTCATCGTTACCTATTCGCTCTGGAAAC
This sequence comes from Solanum tuberosum, assembly GCF_000226075.1. Lineage (NCBI taxonomy): Eukaryota > Viridiplantae > Streptophyta > Magnoliopsida > Solanales > Solanaceae > Solanum > Solanum tuberosum. Next base: position 277,293 of record NW_006239194.1, on the reverse strand, counting down.
CAACCACTGTTCTTGAGACCTTCAAATGTCAATACATCCAGATTAGCTTCAGAATTTGACAGGCCTGTAATGCCGTGCATCAACAATCTAGGTTCTTCCTCAAGTGCAAAAGCCATTATTATTCCGGAAAGTAGTAGTTCATTGGATATGGGTTCAGTATATCCCCTGTTCTATGGTACTGATCTTCGGCCTGAAGTTTCTACGCTGGTCCTCCGAGAACCTCAGCATAATGTAATTGTTGGCAAGCCTATATATCCATCCATTGTTGAGCCTGCTAAAATCAGCTGCTTCCCGAGCTTGTTTCCTAGCAGGAGAGATGATCTTCAAGAAAAATCATGTCAAGCAGATTTTAGGGACAAGACAAGGAGGGTGCCTGAATTGGATTGTGATTTGTCCTTAAGGTTGGGACTCTCTGCAAACTCTGACTTGCAGTTGCAACAGGGTCAAACTAGTTGCATTGGTGATTTTAGGCCAAGTGGCAATTCTCATGAAGGAGACCAGTTCAAGCTTATGTCGACCAGTAAAGGGAAAGAGTTTACTTTCTTTCCTGCGGAGTCTGCCAATAGTCCATCAGGGTTGCCATCACGGTTGCACAGAGCTCATGGAAATTTGGAGGGGTATGGTCACAATACGGAAACACTATTTAGGAAGCATAAGATGCCCGTTAGGCCAAGTGATGGTTTTCAGGAAAGATATGACGTTGAGGCTGTGTCTACCAGCAAAGACAAAGAGTATCCTTTCTTTTTTGCGGAGTCTGCCAATAGTCCCTCGGGGTTGCAAACAGGTCGGGCGAATTTAGAGGGTGAAGATCAGAATGCAGCAACACTACTTAGGAAACGTAAGATGCCAGTCCATAACAATATGGAACTTGGACAATTTTTGTGGCAAGATGAGCGAACTTTGAACCGTTTTCCTGGTCAAATGAAAAGGCCAGGTTTGTAGTGTGTAGACAGGTCCATTTTGTTGTATGATAAAATTTTGAGAAAAGAGAATTTTAGGATGCCTCCTTTGCATTTTATCTGCCACTTATTGCTTAAATATGATCTTTTTCTTTGTTGAAATAGCACATAAAAATGTGTAAAAGAGGAATTTAAAACTAACAAAAAGTGCAGCAATTTGACTTGACAGCAATTAGCTGGGATGAATGGCTCAATATACAATATTCTCAAATGTGGTATGTTGGTACACTAACTGCCCTACCAGCTTCAAACATTTGCTCGGTTGGTTGAGTATGCTAATGAAGCTTGGTGATATAATGAAACAGTTTATGCTAAGACCTTGGATTGCCTGGTGTAAGGTTAGGCGTAAAAACTGTGGGTTTGTTTATCCACCATTATATTGACTTGGCTATCATGCTTTGAACTTATTGGCCACGTTACTGTCATGCAAATTTTTCTTATTTATTCTCTTAATGTTGTTACTGTCATGCAAATTTTTATTATTTATTCTCTTAATGTCAAAACTTCTTTTTTACGGAAGTATTATAGTGAGTCAATCGGAATGGACCAGGATCCGAAATTGTCAAAACAGTAGGTTGGTGGATGATGATGTGTATCAGAAACTATCTTCGTGGGACAAGAAAAAAGTGCCAAATCCCCTCCTGCCGTTTCCATAGCCTAAATGCTCGTTGAAGTAGTTTGCGAACCTGCTACTTTTTCACCAAGTCTGTTCATATTGAAGCAGCTGTCACATTTCCCTTTTGAATAACTTCTTTGCTCCCTGGAAATTGAGTGTTAACTATCATGGCATGTTAATTATGACTGAGGAGTCACATGTTTTATTCTAGAAAGGCTGCCTAATACTATCTCCATAGTAGTCATACGTATCTGTGAACATGTGCGCTTGAATGTGCACTTAATTTTGGCCTCACGTTTGTTGATCAATTTCATTCCCTAATTTGTTCCACATACAGACTAGACATTATATTTTGGGTAAGGTGGTGCCTATATGTTCTAAGAATTGATCTTTTGTGCTTCATTTTGCCTTGTATTCGCATTGCACATGTGGAAAGAGATCTGGACTGCATTGCCAAAACTTTGCCTGCACTTGATATATATCCAGTGCTGGGGAGCGCTTGATGCCAGGCAAGTTTTTCATTTCGTCAATTAATCACTTCTAGTCATACAAAAATGGAATCATATCCATTTCGTATTACATGATTTCCAACTACACTTCAAGTTATATTGACAGTAATATAATGCAGAAGTATGTGTTTTCTATTGACAAACTGGTAATGCAATTTCTGATTCTTAAATCTAATTGGAATTGGCTGATTGCCACAGTTGAAAGGTGATATTAATGTTAGTTTTATATGATTTGTTAAAGGTTAGCTCGATTCTGATTGTTTTTGAACATCTTTGACTAACCTTGAATGTTTTTCCCCTGTAACCTGTTCACAGGCTTGGAGTAATGTTACTGTGAAAAATATACAAAATTTGTGGAGAGTGTAAGCTTGACTAGTCTAATAGAATAAGAGAGTCAGGGAAACATTTCTTTTAAGTGGCTGTTTTTGCCAAGTAATTAAAAAAACATATCATGCTGTGTATTGTCTAAAATGCACCATAGTGAACACACCGTAGGTTGTGAACTGCTAACTAATTTTTGAATATCCTGTTCCTTATTTGTCAAACTTTCTATCCAAAATGCTATGCAGTTTGAAGAATTTGGCTTCTGTGGGTTGAATCATTTGTTGATCACAATTAGATGCCTTATAAGCATCTTCTTGGATGAACTAAGCTCGTGATGATTTGTAAATCTTTATATGAAGCTAGATGAATGCCCTGTCTTATTTCAAGTCAAAAGGTCCTATAATAAGTTATGTTGCTCGGACTCTTCAAAAATGTTATTGCACTTGTTGCTTTTGGAGGTTCCGACACATATCCATCAACATTTTTGAAGAGTCTGAGCAACATAGATAATTAGTGCATATCTTGTGAATTGTGATAATTACCATGAATGATGTTGCTGCTTGTTTTCTAGAAACCATTTTTGTTGAACAGGAAAACTAAGTTTTTGGTAGCTATTTCCTTGGATATGCACTGCTTACAGAAAAGGCCTCTGCTGCTGTATATGATAAAGGTGGAAACTTTGTTCCATAGGAACTGCCAAATACATCCAAGAATGTTGGGGCTTAGTTTGTCCTGAAGAGCCTTGGTGCTGATCAAAGTTTTAGCCTCTTGATTTCTGTGAAGAAAGAAAGGTAAAAATGTTTCCCAAATTGTATTTTACTGATAGAAAAAAGGAAAGAACAGGTAAGTTATTTCTCAAATTGCCTGTCCAAGCATTTAGTGTACAAAGTTATCCAGTACTTGAGTTAGTGGCTAGTAGTAGTAAGTAACTCTTGGAATTAGTCGAGGTGTGCGAAACTGGCCTAAACACTGCGATTATGAAGAATAAGTTCCTCAAATTGTTGATAACTATTTACCCTTTATTTTTAAGAAATTCATGCTGGATTGTCCTATTGAAGTAGAAACTTGATAGTAAATTCTTGCGTAGTCTTACGCCCCTAGGGCTTTAGTAAGAGTGATGCTCGAAGGTTATTTGCACATTACGAGTTTGATGCTGGCACAGACAAAAAGCCTTAAATTTAAGTGGAGAATGGTAGACGCTTGCCCTCAGGGATTTCTTGGTTATAAAAAATAAAAAGAATTCCTTATCTAGTCTAAGATTTTGTCTTCTTATATAACTATGAACATATCTCACCTCATGAGCTAGTTTTCGGGGTTTGAGTTACGCTAACGCCTGTTTAATATCATGTAAAGTTTTGGGGATATGTTAATACTGAAGCTGCTTCCAAACAAATCAAATTGCTATTCACTTTTTGGCATCTTGATTAAATCATCTTCTAATCAATGATTAGATGTCTTTTAAAATGGCTTTATTAGATCATATAATCTAACTCATAATGATTTACAAAGTCTATCATGTGAAGCTACCTGAATGTTGTGTCTCTTTCAAGTAAAGAGGTCCTAGATTGTGATGATTGTTAAACATTTAATGCTGTCTATATTCCTAAAAGTCCTTTTTGCTAAACAGAGAAATTGAAGCTTTTTGATGAGAGAAAAAAAAACCTTCTGCTGCTGAAATATGAAAAAAGTGGTTAAGTTTGTACATCAAAACTGGCAAATAAATAATTCCTTTTCAAAAAAAACTGGCAAATAAATCCAAGAATCTTTGCCTTCTTGGTGAAAAGAAGTGGTAAGTTTGACCATTTGGTTAAATAATTAGCTTCTTGATTACCTTAAATGTATGTACTTTAACTTTATGTGGAGAAACAAGACATAAAGTTTTTCACTTATTGTAGATATATATATATAGTAATTCACCCCCCTGCAATGCAGAAATGATGTTGGATTGCACCTTTTTTATTTGGTTTTGGATTACATTATTGAAGTGGAGACTTGGCTAATATCGGTTGTCTGTTTGGATTGACTTATTTTGAGTGTTTTTTTGGAGTATTCGTGTAAATTTAAACACTTTTGGAGTGTGTGAGTAAATTAAAAAGTGATTATAAGCGGTCAGTTTACAAAGTCATAAGTTAAGATTTTAAACTTGTGACTTTTGACTTATAACTCAAAAGCTAAAAGCTAATCCAAACAGGCTTAAGTTGAAAATAGGGTGTGTTTGCTATAAAGAATTTCCTGAAAAAGAAGTGTTTTCTTAATTATTTTTTGGTATTGATTAAAATTTAAGTAGAAATTATTATTTCAAATCGTTTATATATAATCTATTCAAACACTAAGAAAGTGACGATAGAGATGGAGATGGTGGAGAACTGGAGATTGGAGTTATGAAAGGTGGGATGAGATAATTAGTGAAAAATGTCATTATGGAACTTGTTTTTCTTGGTTTCAGTGTGATTGTTATTCTTATTTATTTTTATATTTCAAATATTATTTGAAAGAATATATATTAAATTTAAGAGGTTTCGGGTTCGAGTCTTCCTAGATATGGAATCGTCTTTGTTAGGAAGAACTTTACTTTTCAATGTGAGGATTTTTCGATGTAAATTTGAATTTAATCAGGCTCCAATATAGATATCGGACATAAAAAATACCATTTTTAGTAAAAGGATCATAGAACATACCCTGACATGAAAAGCTCAAATGGAATTGAGGAAACATATGCGGTAAGGTGATAAAGTGATAGGAATATGACTCCCCAAGGTGAACTCTTGTCATGATCGATTCGAATTATCTGTCGTGATTTTTAAAAATTATTATTTAAATAATTTATTATTTTAAAGTTTAAGAAAAAATCGGTTGGGATGGTTGAAAAGTAAAGTATGCCACATAATTTAGACAGAGTATTTTTTCTGTGTTTCTTAAAGTAGGTATAAAAGAGAATCATGGTAAATAATTTGAGATGGAGATTACTTCCTCCAACGTAATTTATGTAAGGGTGTTTAATTGGACACAAAGTTCAAGTGAAAAAGGACAAATTTAAAATTTTATAGTTTAAAATAAACCATTAAAAATCTTTAGTTAAAATTATCTTATCAAAGATGAAATTCGTATTTTAAAATCAATTTTTTACTACTAATCATATAAATATATTAATTTATTTTTTTAACAATATTTTAAGAAAGGATCACCTAAATTTGGAGAGACATAGTATGTAAATGGAACTCACTATTTACTTCTAATTAGATCATTATCTCCCATAATGCATTAATTGGCCTATGGAATAATGACGTTTTTCATTCATCACAAATTGTTGATATTTAAAGATTAACATGTTAATCACGTTTTCAGAGCTTTGAATTAATGATAAAAACGTGTACATGATGTATATTTAGGCTCATGTCGCTTTGTTCGATCTTTGCAATAATAAAAAAACTATTTTCATGTGTATGTGCTCCCAAGACATACAAAACAATAAAAATATTGTTATCGTATCATAAAATGATAAAAATAAAGAAGTTACACTACAAAAACAAGAAAAATTAAGTTGTCTTTCAATAAACGTTTGATTTATGATCAAGAAATAACGTAAGTGTTGAGTTTCTTTAAAGGTTAAGTCTTAAAAATAAGGTGTAATGTAAATTGAGAAATGGAGATAAATAAGTTGGAGGTAAAATAAAGTTCATTGGGGTGAAGAGTAGGATTTTTGTGCGTTTAAATAGAAATATTTCTTCTAACTATTAAAGGGCTGAGAAGAGGGACTCCCCTCACGCCATCGTCATCGTCGCTCGCTCGACTTCAGCTTTGACAAAAATGATGTAATTCGTAGTATTGATTTTCGAATAGAAAGTCACCTCCCTTCAACAGAAAATTACCTTTCTTTCCAACTGTCACCTTTCCACATGTTGATGCTATAAATTTTCAAAGGCTTAGTCTCATTTGACACACTGAAAACGAAATCTTCTTCTTATTAAAAGTAGAAAGAATTAGTAAATTTCTTATTCTTTTCTTTGCATAAGTTCTTTTTAAGAAAATCAGTAAGTGTCATATGGTATATTCTGTTTGTTGAGTTCGTCAAAATTAATGTTCCATTTAATCCTAAAAGGAATTAAAATTTTATGTATAATCAAGTATATATTAAATGAGACATATAACAAAGTGGAAAGTTTAGGAAACTCCTAATCCTTAGGAATATTGAAATTAGATGCCAATTAATACTAATGACTCATATTGAAAGTTGATTACCTGATTGACATTGATTTAATTATTAGGTATGGCCAATATCTACTTACTAATTAAGGAATAGCATGAGCTCTATAGTTAGATAGAAATTGGCACCCTATGTGTAGTTGGCCAATTAGATGGTGCAGAATAAAATACTTTTCTCTTATTAATATACTTCATTCGTCTCGATCTATGTAACACTATTTGACTCGACACAAAAAAATTTAAAAAAATGAAAAGGTTTTTGAAATAATTTGTGATCTAAGACACTTTCGTGTATATTTGTGTATTTCTGATATATTATATATGGGAAAATGATATGGTATCACTGTCAAATTTTTTAACAACCTAGCTTATATATGGGAAAATACATATTATTTGAAAAGTGATTATGGAAAGTCTACTGATAAAAATATATATAATAGGTACTATGTATATACCATATAAAAAGTGTATACGTGATGAGTGATTCACCTTCTATTTTTAGTTTTTTTTTTATAATTATTTTCATCTAATGTTTTACTTGAGTTGAGAGAGTATCAAAAATAACTTTTCTATTTTCTAAGATAAGGGAAATGTCTGCATACACACTATACCCTTGACATAGCCACTTATCGAATTATAATACCTTGTCAAAATAACTTTCTTCCTTAAAGTAGATATAATGTTCTAAACTCAAAAGCTAGATAATGTTTTTTTTTTAATTACAATACTAAAATTAGTGAATATAAGATTAGAATTAAGGAATTGGTCTATTCTTTAATTGGAACAAGTATCTTGACCACACCAACCATAATCACAAGATTATGATCATTGACCTTGACCTGATGACATGATTTTTTCCTGATTAATAATTAAGACTAATTAATCTATTATATTATCCCTCTCTTTGACGTGTTAGGTAATTTAATTTAATTTAACTACCCAACAAAAGACCTTTTCATACCTTAATTAGTCTAATGAAAATTAATATCTTCAAGATTTGGGATTACTTGTTAACTGTTTGTCTCCTCATGATTTTTTTTTTAATGATCAGGGAACACACAATTGCTATTATCTAGGTACGTAAGGATAAACTTTGCTCTGATATAATAGCCCGTAAATTATATAGAAGAAAGTAAATCACATTAAGCAAATCTCATTGACGAGTTCGATCGAAAAAACATGTACTTCCATTTGGGCTTTGCTCCCTCTCTTTAGTAATTCTGAAATTTGATTTTGCAACTTCTAAGAAGAAGAAAAAAAAGATATAAAAAGGGTTACATTATCTAGATTTTAGTTTTTATATGCAAATTTATTTCTTAATTATATTTGAAAAAATAAAATTCAAATATTTAAAAAGCTAGTTCACACAGGAAATTTTAAACAATATTGTAGTAAAAGAAATATTAGTTAACTCGTCAAATAATAAGTGTAATATACAATTATCAATTAATGGAGGGTAATATAAGTCAAATAATAAGTGTCATATATATTCTTAATTAATTAAAAAGAAGGGCTTTTTTTGAATCGATTATCCTTCTGGATTTTATTTTTGAAAGATTTAAACAGTGAGTCTAGAAAGAAATTATGTTTGAATAATTGTAGATTTATTTTATTTTTTTCAGAAAAGTTTTTTTTAAAAAAATATTCCACAGACAAAAGAAATAGACATATAACAAACTCTGACATTGAGAATTAAATAAACTGACTTAATATTTGTTTACCTACCTACAAATAATTGAGCTAATCAAGAATAGTTGGTACTAAAACCTCAACATTAAATTATGCCTTTTATTAGTAAGAAAAGAATTGCGTTAAGATTTAAATTTTAATTATAAAGTTGATTAATCCACCTAAGATTTAACAAATGTTAATTTGATTCTAGCAAAAAGTACTACATAAATATGGACGAAAAAACTTAAAATAAAAAAGATTCAAGGACGACAAGTCGAGATACTTAATAGTTCAATTGATGGAAAAGGGATTCTTCATACAACAACAAAATAGAAGAATAAGTTACCAACAAGAGTTGTGGTAGAGTGGTAAGTACTCCTTCAGTCTTATCCATAGGTCTCAGGTTTGAGTTCCCCGGGGTATTGAGTCGTCTTGTTAGCGAGCGCTTTACATCCAATGTCAGACTTTCCAGCTCGAAAATCCAAATTTAATAAGACTCCAATTTGATTACAAGACACCGAATGTGAAACCCAAAAAAAATAATAGAACAAGTCTTTATGGCAAAAACACTAATCTATCGTTAAATAGTTAATACAACAACTAATATTATTTTTTATTAATTCGTAATCCATAGTTATAAGGGATTATGAATAAGATTTTATTTTTTTATTGACAAAAGTTATTCATCGTTAATTTCAATTTCTTTTCAAACTTTTGTATCTTAAAATATTTTCGGCGACATACGAAAGTTGTCAATCTTGTCATGCATGACAAATACACTTAAATAAACAAAATGATGTTTTGTCACAAATTTTCAAATTAATAAGGCTAGAAGAATATTGAAAAATTTGAAATGTCATGATTACAACAAAAATCAACGCCAAAAATAAAATAAAATATCTAGCTAGAATTAAAAAAAATAAAAATCAACTTTATTGGTACATAAGTCTTAAAATCAAACACTATTGTAGTACTCTCTAATTCAACAACCTAACTAAAGCAAATGACAAGAAAGTGAGTGGCAAAGCAGCAAGAACCAAAGATGGAGCTGAGGCACTTGGTGCTGGTGGTGAATTGACCGGTGAATCGCTCGATGGCACGGTGGGGCTGGATGGTGTAGACGCGGTGGAAGGCGTGGGGGCGGTCACGTCAGTACCGGTGACATTGATGGCTAATTTTTGACCCAATGAACAGTGTCTAGGGAATGTACACATATAGTAATGTTCACCAGAATTTGTGAGTCTAATTCTGGCTGGACCATTGCTAATTGTGTTTATTGGAGAAGTTGTGTTACATGAGTCATAAGATGCCTTGCTAACCATTGCAACATTGTGTGTCCCATTCACAAAATTGAAAACTACATTTAAAAAAAAAAATTATAAATTGAGCAATCATAGATCACGACGAGTCAATGTCTATCATAATTGGTAACATGATAAAAATCGTAAAAAAAATAAAAAAATTGAGTTGAATTTTAGTACTTACCAAGAGTATCTCCAACTTTGAATGATTTGCCATTAGCCCATCTTTGATAAGCATTTGGGCCACTAGTAGGAACACTCCAGCCCAAGTTATCTCCAACAATATAAGTTTGGGCTACACTAGCAGGTGCAGGTGCCGTTGCCGGAGCGATCGACACGGATGGGGCTGGAGCCCTCACCGGGGTGGTGGTGGGTGGAGTGGTGGGGGATGGCTGAGGAGCGGGAGAGGTGGAGCCGGAGACGTTGATAGCCAATTTCTGGCCCAATGTACAATGGCTTGGAAAAGTACAAAGGTAGTAATGTGATCCAACAGAGGTCAATGTAATATTTGTTGGGCCATTAGTTGAAATTGAAATTGGGCTTGAAGTATTGCATGAATCAAAAGCTCCTTTTGATACTTCAGCCACACTATGTGATCCAGTTCTAAAGTTAAATACTGCAAAAGAAAAATAAAAAAGAGTCCAAATTAAATTTATTACATTAAAAAACCGCCAAAAGTATTGATTTTGATTTTTTAAAACATATCTATTCTAAATTCATCGACTCTAAATCATGAATTTGGCATGATTGTTTGGTGGTGAGTATGGACTAGTATTATTTAACTATATACATAAAAGTTGAATGGAATGTAGTGTGTCTAAAAAATATATATAGCTGTCATAACTTTGTAAGTATTTGGCACTACATATAACATAATATATACTACTATTAATTAAATAAAAACAATACAAGTGGGAAGGAATCTAGGTGGTAGTAAAAAAAGCAAAAGGTGTTATCACCCATTACCCATTAACACTTTATTAGAGTAAACTAAACATAATTAACGAAAAGTAATACAAAGTGGAAATTTAGTTGAGTTTAAATTTTTGAAGGTGATAGCAAAAGTATCTACACAATCCGATCATTTATTAGGTCGTTTTTTATATTATCAAAAAAACGATGTAAGAATTTGTAATCTTAAACATGAATTAGGGTAAAGTGACCTAATAATAAGGTAGTATTTTTTACATTGACGATGTATATAAATTAAACTCATTACAGATTCAAGTAAGTATGGTAACTTAAATAACATCCGGTGAATCTAGTAACTAACATGATATCACAAATCAAAATTCACTAAATGGTACTCTTTGATCTCAATTTATAACTCACTTTTTTTAGTTAGTCCGAGAAAGAACGATACATTTTTATAATTAGTGACGATTTAACTTTAAAATGCTCATTTTAGCTACACAAACATATCAGTGACTTATTTTAGACAAATTTCAAAAGTGTTTCTTTCTTTCTTAAACTCCGTATACGACACATAAATTGAGATGAAGGAAGTAGTATATATAAATCTTTATACTATCAGTGTATATACTAACCAAGAATGTCACCGACGGCAAAGGATTTCCCGGCGGCCCAGGTGGAATAAGAGGCGGCGCCACCATTAGGAACGGTCCAAGCCAAAGTATCACCAACAACATGAGTTTGTTGTGCCATAGAAACATGTTGCAATAAAGCAAATAAAATTGCACCAAAAACAACTAAAGTACTCAATTTTCTTGCCATTTTGCACTATATGTTCTTTAAGATCAAGTCACCCCTGTCTCTTTTTTTTTTGTGTGTGTTTTTCTCTCTTTGATAGAGTAGAAAAAGAGTTGAGTTGATGTATTGTGGTGGCAATGAAGTTTCTATTTATAGAGGAACAATAAAGAGTTCTATTTTTCTTTTTCCTTTTCCTTTTTTGGATGGGGTAAGGGTGACTTGTTCAAACTTAGGATTAAATTGATTAAATGATAAGGATAATAATATACTATTGTAAACCGAGTTATACTAGTTTAAATTTTGAAATTGTTTGGGATTAGGATTTTGTTTTTTATTTTATTTCTTAAGAAAAGCAAATATGCTTTCTAAAAGTTATGATCAGACACAAGTTGAAACTTCAATTCAAGCTTCACTCAAATCTGATTTTTGAAATCTCCGTTTCAATTCATTTGTTTTGCTTTCTTTTTTAATCAGTTAAAAAAAATCTCTCTTTCTTTTTTTGACAACTCTTTTAATTTAATTCCAACTTTTAACATGACATGTTTAAAACTACAAAATTAAAGAACATTTTGATACAACTCTCTCTCTCTATATATATATCGTTTGTTTAGTAAGATTGTAACCTTACACTTAAGCGAGCATGTTCGTTTCAGTTTGATTTTTTAATTTTTACTCCCTCCATTTTAAATTAATTGCTGTCATATTTTATTTTTTAGGACAATTTGACAATTTTTTAAAACTAAATTGAATTAAATTAACTAAATATGCTTAGATTTAAAATCTAAATATTCAAAAACTATACAATAAGTGCTATAAGTTGCAATTTTCTTAATGTCAACTTGATGACAAAATATATAATACCATTCAAAGTTTACATAATTAGTCTGTCGAGAAGCGAAACATGACAACTAATATGAACCAGATGGAGTATTGAATTATGAAGTGTTAAACACTAGATTACCATTTCAATTTCTTGCAAATCACATTATTAACATTTGACTTTGACCAATTATTAACCAATTAGAGGATTACAAACATGAAACATATAGGTGAGTAATTTAAATTATTTTTGGTCATGAAGTTGACCTATTAGATGTGAAATGGGCGTGTGTTCTAGAAAATAAATGAACCATTGGAGAAGGGAACTTTAGCCTTTTTTAGGCTGCCGCGTTACGCCCTAGAACTTCACCCACCCCCTTTGGACTTTTTTGCACCAATTATTGACTATACTCTTTTTTTTTTTTTTAGATCTTTCCAATTGTATTTTATTTTTTTTGGGTGTTAATTAAACTGTTATGGTGATTAATAAACATATCGAAGCATTTATAGACAAGAAGAGATTGCTCAAGTGGTAAATAGTTTTATCTTCGACTCTAATTAAGATTGTGAAATTTTACTAGTTGTAAGAGCAAGAAGAGTGAATTTCGGATATACCATGTCTTTCTTTTGTCCTATGCATAAATGGAGAGAGATAGAGATAAAAAAGACATGCATCAGCATCAAGCGTCTGATTTAATGGTCAATAAAGTGGGTTAAAAATTATGAAATTTCTAAAGTCAAATTTCAATAAAAATAAAATCTTTAAATATATATTTTTTTTTTCTAAATTTTAATAGACCGAGTGATTTTATACTTGTACTGATGAGAAATAATAGGTACCACATGAAATCAAATGCACCACTTCCAAATTCTAATGATGCTTGTTAAACTTGCATGTTCAGATATACCAAATACACAAACAATACCTCAAGCATATTCACATGCCTTCAAAAGGTATGGCCGGTGGGCTAATTGGATATCTTCACCTTTAATTAGAGTTTTTTGATTCATATTTTAAAAATTATGATAGATAATTTAAGATATAAGGAGTACGAAGGTAACATATTCAATTAATGTTTTCATGTTTGTTGAGTTCAAAGATTGCACCGTACTTAGGGAAGTTGGAGTAGTTGTATGTGTTTGATATCGAGGAAAGCATTTTTCGAGAAAATGTTTTTCAATTTTCGTATGTTTGGTTGATCAAAATGTTTGGAAAATATTTCTCTAGTAAAACAAGCTTCTTAAAAATGAGGAAAATGACTTCTCTAATAGAAATACGGAAAACGAATTGTCTCATCTTCACTCATCCAACCCTCACCCCTTAACCATCCCATCCCCTGCCACTCCCGAACCTCCACTCCCATTCCTATCTGCCTCCATGACGTTTTACTAGATAACCTATAAATACTCTTGAGATAATATTTTCATGTTTACTTATCTAACACTAAAAAACAAGTTAGAGACTCACTTATTTTTTGAAAACTTTTTTTAGGAAATCATTTTTCGTGGAAAACATATTTTTTAAAAAGTATTTTTAAAATTTGTGTTATAACAAGTGTGAGAGAATGGATGGCTCCAAATTAATTAAATCACTTAAGATCATGTTAGGTTATAGAGGGTTACCTGCATATAGTGCTAATGAAGTTGCTCTATTATATATCAGCAACTTCACTAGCTAACAACCATTCTCTTGCACCTAGCATATATTGGTCTAAACTAGTGTTTAAAAGGTGGGAGCGTGAGGCGAGACGTTTTATGCAGTATGGGGCGAAATGTAAGTTTTGAGACACGGAGCGTAAGTCTTATATATGGATCTACGGGTGTAGTTTCATGTATATTCAATTTTATAGTTTTATTACTAAGAAAATAAGCAAAAGTACACTACAAGAAAAAGGCTTACTAGGGACCAGTATTTAGCGACGAGATGAAATTCTGGTCGCTAAAAGGGTATTTTTAGCGACTAGATTTTTTTCCGGTACCAAATTATCAATTTTATTTTATTTAATGACGAAGGGTCAAAATCTCGTCCTAGAAAATGTAAACTACTGGTCGTTAAGGTCCTAAATTGAGCGGGACCCACATGCCACCAAATTTTCCCCTAAATATTTATAAGTTATATCATTTACAAATAAATATAAAAAGGAATTATAAACATTCCTCTGTTCAGAAACTTAGCGACTAGCTAGGGTTTACTCCCCATTCTCAACTTTTTCTCAATCTTCATCATTTTTACAACTTTGTTCCACGATTTGATTGAAATTTCTTCTTGATTTCTTGGTTCAGCGTCACGATTTACGTTAATAACTCTTCTTCTCTGATTCTCGTGGTTTCATGAGTTTTCGATTTGGTGTTTTTGCTTTGGAAATTTTATATTTTTGTTTTTTGATGTTGTGGTATTAAGTGATTGAGTTATTTTCATGGAGAGGTCGTATCTTTAAGATTTTTGGAAAGAAAATCTCGTGTATTCACTCCAGATCCAGTATGGTTCAAGGAGACTTAACATTAACTTGAAATTGTAAGTTTGCTTTGCCTAATTTAATTTTCTTTTGTTTGTGTTAAATATGGCTGTATGTGTTTGATTTTATTTTATCGACTAATATATTTTTTTATTGCTTCTCCAGTGGTGAAATTTTTAAAGGAACATTTGAAGAAAAAATATTGTCAAATTGGTGATAACTTCATTAATGCTATCTATTGCGATAAGATGGTGAGTTGTGTCTATGTTCAGGGACTTGAGGTAATCAATCATAGCATTTTATTCCTTAGCTGTTTGAAACCTATTAATGGTTGAGGTGGTCAATTTTAAGTTTTTGGCAATTGTGGATTTGAAGATAATTTTTGTGTAGTATTATAAATATAGTTATGCTAAATTGGTATCTTGGAGTTAGAAAATTCAATTGATATTCTGTATGCAGTAGAAGACAAACATCTTTTGAATTAGATATCTTCACTGGTGAATTCAGGATTGAAGTTAATTTGTGCAGAGACCTCTACTATTTTTTTCCAACTAGAAAGAGGAAAGGCCAATTTTCCTGTTAGCAAAAAAAGAACTTGCCAATAACTTATGTTTTGTCAAGGCTTTCAATTCTCCCTAGTAATTAAATTACAAACAATGGGTAAAAGTACTAAGTTCAAAATTAAAGTAGTTGTTGCACTAAATCCCATTTTTCAGAGAACAAGCTTTGAAATTGTTGGAGTGTTGTCAAGCCCCATTTCCCAACTAAATTCGTTTGCAAATTCAACATGTTTGTACTTGTCCTTATTGATAGACCTATCGTATTATAGTAACCAAGCCATGGCTGGTATGCAAATTCCTTGCTTTATATCTATATAGGATAACACATGTTCCACCTTTTTTTGGCCTCTGGATCAAGCAGGGATAAATGTGCATTTGATATGGGCAAATCTTTAATCGTAGAAAAGGGATGAAGGTGCCTTTTATATGGGCAAATCTTGGGTAGATATTCTCATCTTATGATAACTTAAATATTTAAGGTAAGTCTTGCTTAGTGATTGTTGTTTTGCATGCATCTAAGTTTAGCAAAGGAAATATGAAACTCTCGAGCTATGTTCCAACTTGAGGTGTAATATCGCTAAACATCATCTCAGAAATCTTTTAAGCTGCAACCTTATAGAGATTCAAACAATTGGGATTGGTGAAGAACTGAAGATTATGCTATTGCTAGCTGATGAGTCAATGATCTCAAGTTTAAATTCCTATTAGCTTATGGATGCATGCAGTAAATTATTCCCTTCTTTTATTCTCATTTAAGCTTTGCATTTTCAGTTTTATCATTACGTGTGGCACATTTGAGAGGAGGGGGTGGTGCCAGAAGATGGCAATTGAATCAACTCATGATTTGGATTTCCTTCTTTTGCTGCTCTTACTCTTTCATTTGCACGTGTATGGGTATGTATATCTTATGCTTAACTGTCAGCAGCTTGAAATTAACTTCTGTGGAGAAATGAGTATCTGTAGTGCAGACACTACTGATATCATACGGACATTAATATGCAAATTGACTGGTTTACTATTGATACTTAGCATCCATAACTAGATAAAACTCTGATGTTGTAGTTGTATCTAGTGTAAGAATCTAATACAACACAATATCAGTTTCGAAGATGTGATTGAATCGTAGAATCTGTTTTCTTCTCTGAACTTTTATCATTCGTTGGTAAAAGAAAAAGTCTATCTTTGATGCTTTTATGGTAACTCTTGTACTTTTAAGTTGTCTTCGACTACTGAACGTAATTTTTTATAAATATTCGAGTTGGCCATCTTAGTGGCGACTTCTATTAGAAACGATAATTACTAAGAGGTTATGCTAAGATAGAGGCCATGAACAAGTGAGCTTTATTTATTATTCATGTTTGCTGGCATTGGTGCTATATTTATTTGTATAGAGTTGTATTATGCTTCACCTCAATTATTGTATCTTCTGTTCCTATCCTAGTTGTAGTTGGTACACTGCAGACACCTTACTATTTAGAAGATAATGTAAGAAATAACATAGAAGGCACCATTTCAGCTTGATTTAAATAGATGTGCGAATAATTATCCTAGACCGAAAAAAAGTAGGCTGGAGATTTTGAGCCAAGAATTGCATCTGCAAGCGCGTTAGGAACAACCTGGCCCCGGTTGAACTGTTTAGTGTGCTCAAGAGAATATGTTGCAGCTTTGAACTAATCTCCTTCACTTTGTGGCATAACCTTGATTAAAAAAAATAGTTTCATCCTTCTTATTGACATGTACAATTTAGGACTTATACAGTATGCCGTATGTGTCTGACTTAAAGTGTCGATAGTAAAGCTGAGTGTATGGAATATTTTATTTAATCAAAAAATCATGTAATGTCAAGATAGATCATTTAAGTATCTTAAAGTGATATGTTAACAGTCACACGATCTCTAGTTTTAATAGACAGTCTCTTGCTCAAGACTGATAAATGAAGATGTAAAAAAAGTCATCCTTGCGAGTCACATGCCTTGCGAGCCACTGTTATTACTTGGTACCATTATTTCAATATATTTCTTCATTACTGTCATTTCTAAAGAACAATGGAAAATTAGTGAAAGAATATGAACATTGAGGTCAAAAAGAGCAAAAGCTAAGTTCTAGAAAAGTACAAGTTCTCCAATTAATTGTATACTACTGTTTTAACTTTCACGTCCTTCTGTGATTTTTTTAAAAATCTTTTTTGGTTGTTTCTACCTTCAATACTGCTAGCAGTTTGGTAAGAAAACAGGGTGAATAATATGAAATTGTTATTGGAAGAAATACTAGTTTAATTGTAGTCTAATTGGTGCAATATAGGCATTTATCATTCAAATTTTGTTTGTACAGGTTAGATACTTGGTATTCAATAACTAGCAGTTCCTGCTACCTTCTGAAAGATCTTACCAAACAGAAGTTTGAATTTTCTTTATTCATCTCCTCATCCTAAATTATTGCTATCCTACAAATACCGGTGGATAATTTTTGGATAAAAATGGTGGTGCATATATAATAGTGCCCTCTAACAGTATCTTGTATGACTTTTTTGAGCAAATTTAATTGTTTAGTCCACTTGTTTAGTACCAATATATTTTTGTCCATGTAGTTGGCAGAGTATGTAACTAAGAATCAAAAATCTAGAATGTAATATTTTATTTATTGTCTACATTGAAATGTGTTTTGTATGATTAGATTGTGCACATTTCTTTTCTCTGAGAAAAATTTATTTTGTATGTTTCACAGGATTTGGAGATTTCTATTTACAAGTCGAGATGCAAGTTTGAAGATTTTGAACAAGTTTTGACAATTTGGTCATCATTTTTGTAGGGCAGTTTGGCAAAGTATTTCATTACTTGTATACTTAGAGATGTTAGTTCTTTAGGCAAATGAGTTGTGTAAACAATATCGTGATTATATTTTTTAAAAGAATTCGACATGTACGTGTGATGCTAATCTTTAGTTTTAATTAATATGACTGATGATTTTGTTTATATGCATTTGGTTATTTATATTTGAAATTTCATAGTATTGTAGAAAAATATGATAAGAGAGAGCATATATTGTTTAGGTACCACATTTTCTGGCAATTGTAAACCACCTTTCTGGACCAGTGATGCTACAGTCTTTAAAACACTTTAAGGACCAAAGTTTTGGTCACAAAATCTTGTAGTGACCAGTTATAATTGTCTTGAGATGTGGTCTTAAGGACGAGAAATGTAGTCCCTATAGGGTAATAAGGACCAGAATTGCGCCAGTCGTAAAATCGTTTAAGGACCAGTACTTCAATCTCGTCCCTATTGATCGTTAGCGACGAAGCCGGTAAGGACGGGTATTTCCCGTCGCTATCAACTTTTGGGGACCAGAAAGAGATTTTTAGGGACCATATTTCTCGTCCCTAATAGCATTTTTTCTTGTAGTGGTAGAACTTTCAATTATTTTACAAATAAATTTTAATAAATAACCTGTAACATATAGAAAACAATATTATGATTTTTATTTGAGAAATGTATTAATAACCAATAATGAAAAAAGAAAAGTATTACAAGTACTATTTGAGACATATCATTACACCAATAATAAAAAATATGATTTAAAGCAAAAATGGTTCAAAAACCAAAAAACCAATAATAAAAATTTTTCTCAGGACGTACATTTTTACGCTTGGAGCTTACGTCACAAATTCTAGGACTTACGCCCTATGGATCTACGTCTTCAATTTGCACCTCGAAACGTTTCTGATATGCCCCACCCCGAGACTCGCGCGCCCCAAAAAACATTTTTAAAATCACTGATCTAAACTAAAACATTTGTCAGCAGCAACATTAATTAATTTACTATAGTATATTATTATTCTCCTCATTTAATCAAATTTATCCTAAGTTTGAACAAGTCACCACTTACCAAATCCCAAAAAGGAAAAGGTAAAAGAAAAATAGAACTCTTTATTGTGCCTCTATAAATAGAAATCATATTGCCACCACAATACATCAACTCAACTATTTTTCTACTCTATCAAAGAGAGAAAAACACACACACAAACAAAAAAGACGGGTGATTTGATCTTAAAGAACATATAGTGCAAAATGGCAAGAAAGTTTAGTACTTTAGTTGTTTTTGGTGCAATTTTATTTGCTTTATTACAACATGTTTCAATGGCACAACAAACTCATGTTGTTGGTGATACTTTGGCTTGGACCGTTCCTAATGGTGGCGCTGCCTCTTATTCCACCTGGGCCGCTGGGAAAACCTTTGCCGTCGGTGACGTTCTTGGTTAGTATACTACTTTCTTCGTCTCATGATGTAGTTTGATTTGACACTGAATTTAAGAAATAAAAAATACTTCTAGCTATAAATCATTTTATTACTAAATATTAAAATATGTCATTCTTTTTAGGACTGACTAAAAAGAAAACGAATCATATAAATTAGAATGGAGGAAGTACTATTTAGTGAATTTTAGTATGTGATATCATGTTAGTTACTATATTTCATTGAATGTTATTTAAGTTACCAATCTTACATGAATTTTTAATGAGTTTAAATTATATACTAATTGGTCATCCTACCCTGATTTATATTCAAGATTACAAATTCTCCTATCTTAAGAAGTTTTATTTTGTATTTATCTTATGTAAACTCGACCAAAATTTCCACTTTGTGTTGCTTTTCGTTACCTATGTTTATTTACTCTAAAATAGTGTTAATGGGTAATGGGTGATACCACCTTTTACTTTATTTATTAGCACCTAGATTCCTTCCCACTTATATTGTTTTTATTCAGTTAATAGTAGTATATATTTTGTCATATGTAGTGACAAATACTTACAAAGTTATGACAGCTATATATATATTTTTAGACACACTACATTCCATTCAACTTTTATGTATATAGTAAGATAATACTAGTCCATACTCACCACCTAACAATCATGCCAAATTCATGATTTAGAGTCGGTGAATTTAGAATAAATATGTTTTAAAAATCAAAATCAATACTTTTCGCAATTTTTTAATGTAATAAATTTAATTTGGACTTTTTTTTTATGCAGTATTTAACTTTAGAACTGGATCACATAGTGTGGCTGAAGTGTCAAAAGGAGCTTTTGATTCATGCAATACTTCAAGCCCAATTTCAATTTCAACTAATGGCCCAACAAATATTACATTGACCTCTGTTGGATCACATTACTACCTTTGTACTTTTCCAAGCCATTGTACATTGGGCCAGAAATTGGCTATTAACGTCTCCGGCTCCGCGTCTCCCGCTCCTCAGCCAGCCCCCGCCACTCCACCCACCACCACCCCGGTGATGGCTCCAGCCCCATCCGTGTCGGTCGCTCCAGCAACGGCACCTGCACCTACTAGTGTAGCCCAAACTTATATTGTTGGAGATAACTTGGGCTGGAGTGTTCCTACTAGTGGCCCAAATGCTTATCAAAGATGGGCTAATGGCAAATCATTCAAAGTTGGAGATACTCTTGGTAAGTACTAATATTCAACTCTATTATTTTTCTTTACGATTTTTATCAGGTTATCAATTATGATAGACATTGACTCATCGTGATCTATGATTGCTCGATTTATAATTATTATTATTTTAAATGTAGTTTTCAATTTTGTGAATGGGACACACAATGTTGCAATGGTTAGCAAGGCATCTTATGACTCATGTAACACAACTTCTCCAATAAACACAATTAGCAATGGTCCAGCCAGAATTAGACTCACAAATTCTGGTGAACATTACTATATGTGTACATTCCCTAGACACTGTTCATTGGGTCAAAAACTAGCCATCAATGTCACCGGCACGGACGTGACCGCCCCCACGCCTTCCACCGCGTCTACCCCATCCGGCCCCACCGTCCCATCGAGCGATTCACCGGTCAATTCACCACCAGCACCAAGTGCCTCAGCTCCATCTTTGGTTCTTGCTGCTTTGCCACTCACTTTCTTGTCATTTGCCTTAGTTAGGTTGTTAAATTAAAGAGTACAATAGTATTTAATTTTGTAGATTTTATATTGATTTTTTTTTTTTGTATTGTTGTATCCTTTTTTTTTACTAGTAAAGCTGAATTTATTGTATTTAAATGACAAATCTAATATTGATCTATAGGTGAAACTTCATGATATTGTCATGATCAATCTTCATATGTGAAACTGGAAACTCGATGAGAATGACTATTTTAAAAAAATAAAAATTAAATAACAACGTTAAAAAGTTATTAGTAAATGTTATGTCTACTCTACTTTCTTTTCCTTTTCCAATCACGCGATGTACGTAACATATTTTTTTTCTTTCTAAAATATAATTATAATAATATCAACAACCCACCCAATCGGACAAAGTTAGTCCAAAATAGATGTTTCGATTTATTTTTATTTTTATTTTCAATCACAAGAACAACATTATTGACAATCCAAAAAAGATATGTATTTATATTATATATATATATATATATATATAATTGGTGCAAAAATGTCCAAAAGGGGGTGGGTGAGCTTCCATGGTCCATTTCACATCTAATGGGTCAACCTCTTGACCTAAAAACATTTAAAAATACTCACACATGCTCCATGTTGTTAGATCCTATGACTGGTTAATAGTTTGTTTTGCCAAGCTTTTAAAATTATTATTTAAAAAAAAATAAGGTGTGAGAAGTGGACAATAGTAGATATAAGAAGAGGTTTAAAATCAATTTATTTTGAAAAGTGAACAGACGTGAGAGGTTGGGTATAGTGGGTATAAACCTCATTATCAATATTAAATAAAATTCTTTCGTTATTAAGGGAAAAAAAAGGGAGATGATTAAAATCAACTAATTTTGAAAAGTGAGGAAGTGTGAAATGTTGACAATAGTGGTATAACCATATAAGTAGAGGTAGATATAGTCTCAAAAGGTCATGGACATGACTTAGACTCACCTGTAGCTTACCAAAGACGTGCCCCTAATTAAAAGGAAGATATGAAAGTTGAGAAATATTAGCTTAGAAGATTTATATCTAGTGGAATGTTGTCTAATTCCCTTGTCAATATTGTTATCCTTACTTTCTTACTATCTTTCGATAAAAAATTTGGAGTTACATTTTTCTTGATAAAATATTCTAAAAAACAGTGTCTTGTTTCTCCAACATACTATTATTAAGTAATTTATCAAATATTTTTTCATCAAACACATCAACCGCTTATTATCATATTCAATACTTCAAACCACACACATAACTGTTTATTTATAAAACTAACTTCAAACACTCAAAACAAATATTTTCCGATATCAAACACTAAGCCAAAAGTGTTAGTGCTAACACAATGGGCACTAACATGACAAATAAAGCAGCCACCCTAGTTGACACGGATCCAGATGGAGACGGAGGAGGAGGAGGAGACGATGACTCACCACCGGGTGTTGACGGAGATGAACCGGGAATAGGGCTTCCGGACGGGGATCCGGTCAACGTGACGTTGACCGTTAATTTTTGGCCTTGGTTGCAATGGATAGTACAAATGAAATAATAATCCCCAGTAGTATTAAGAGTGAATTTTGCTGGACCATTTGTTTCATTATCTATAGGATTTGCAGCATTGCAACTATCAAATGCATTTTTGTTTACTCTAGTTGCTGTGTGTACTCCGCTGTTGAAATTGAACTCTGCATACAATTGAAATTTTACAAGTGTACATATTGAAAAATGACATAAGTAATAAAAAGGTCTCATAAAAACAAAATAATTATAAACATATATCCCTTTATATTCATACTTCACTAAATAACTACACTATATATATATAGTTATATACTATCATTGACTAATGAATAATTTCTGAAAAAGAAACCTTAATGATACCACAACAATATACATATACTCTTATAATATTATTGACTAATGAGTAATTTTTGAACAAGAAATCTTAATGACACTACAATATAAACTGATTTAGTATCAGTTAAGCGAAATTATCTACCAATACAGTATATGATACAAATTTAGTATCAGTTAAGCGAAAATTATCAGTCTTAATTTATGGGGGTATAGGCTATAATTTCTTTTTGAGAGAATGGGTATTTCTTGAATTACTTTAGAATAGGATATGAACATGTAATTATTTTGAGTTTTATGGCCCATTTATGTAGTTTTTTCTAATAAAAAAATCACAAAGTCTAACAATTAATATAAGGGAAAAGGGATAAATATACCTCCGACTTTACGATTTAGAGTTCATATATTCCTTATTAAAAAGTGGCTCACATATAAGGGTGGACTTACGTGGATGCCATGGGGTTCATCCGAACTCTCTCGGCAAAAAATTACACCGTATATATAAGGTAGATTTTCAATATTTTTGTATATGCTAATTTTGAACCACCTAAATCAAAGAAGAGAAATAGCTCAGTGATACTAGACTGTGCAACTTGAGTTGTGAATCCTATACAGTTTGTAGGTTCGATTCATGTTGGGTGTGCGCAAACTGCCTAGTTTTTTTATATTTAATTCTTTAGAGTTTGTACTTTGCACTCTAGTTCATGCATTTAATTAAAGGACTTTTTTAAAAGAAAAATTCAACTAGACATGCTAGTGGGATGATCGCACAGACGCACCATTAATATAAATAGAGTGGCCACATAATCAAGAGAATTATAAGTTTATATTCAAGTATATATTTAGATATGGTAACGCACTAATCTAGCCTCCTATTAGACTAAGTATTTGTTTGTTGAATATTTCTTATTTCTTAATTATTCTAAGAATTTGTGGGTTTCCTTTGTTGCTTCCATTAGATATATTATACTTGGAACTGTTAGGGTGAGTTAAAGTCTCTCATTGGATGGAAAATAGATTGGTAGTTTGTTAATATGAATTTGAACATTTTTTTCTTCATGAGTTAGCTTTTGAAGTAGTTGAGTTAAGCTCAAGTATCATATTTTTCATATAATGTTAGAGTCATATCTTTCTTTATTTGGGCCCTCATGTTATATTGTCCACGTTTCAATTGAGTCTGGACTTGAAAGAGGTGTTAGAGTGAGTTAACATTTCATATTGTTTGAAGAATGAATTGATAATCTGTTTATATGAGTTCAAACAATTTTATCTCTATAACTAACTTTTGAGATTAAGGTAAGACTATACGTCATATCTTTATATAATATCAGAGATGGATCATTCCTGTCATGGTAATATATTGTACATGATCTAATTGAGTTTCGACATAAAGAAAGTGTTAGAATGATACAAAATTCCACATTAATTAGGCTGATAGTCTGCTTATATATGAACTTGGTTAACATTCCCCTCATGAATTCTGCTTGTTTACATTTTTGGATATATAGATAAGATATGAAAGAAAATTTTACTTATATACACCGATGACGTAAAGAAAATTTATGATAACAAGTTATTTAATTATTATTTTTTGTAAGTAACACTTCAATTATAGAAAAATAAAAATTTTGAAATTAAGACAAATCACTTGTTATAAAAATACTAATTAGATTAAACATGAATCAATATAACTTACTTATTATTGGTATTGGTAAATCTATTTGATTAGCGCCAATATTTGTGTGACATCATTTAAATTTCAAGAGTCAATTAAGTTATTTTCTGTCACAAACATTTAATGGAAAAGACTCAAATATGCCATCGAATTTTGAGAAAAGACTCATTTATGTCATCCATTAAAAGTTTGACTTATTTAATTTATGTCATTTTCGTTTGAGAAAAGGATCATGCCATGCCATTATTATTTGTTAACTGAAATGACATAGATGAACCAATATTTTAACGGATGACATAGATGAGCTTTTTTCTCAATGTTTGATGGCATATTTGCGTCTTTTTCCCTTTTAAAAAATAATTTAATTTATGACGTGGACAAATCATAATTGACCACGTGTACAAAATGGCTTTGCAAAATCGAAAATATTTTTAGTTTACAAATAATGGCATGGATGAGCCTTTTCACAAATAGAAATGACAAAAATGAGCCAAACTTTTAACGGATGACATAGATGAGCCTTTTCTCAAAGTTAGATGGCATATTTGAACATTTTCCCATTTTTTAATGCCTAGTAAAATATTTAAACTGTCAATTGTTGTTACTAATACTGTTTTTAAAATGATTTAAAAATATGCAAATTGTATTTTCAAAAAGCTTCAAGATGAGATTTCATGTCCGAATTAGTGATTTTTTTTTTTAAAAAAAAAATCAACTCTAAAAATTTGAATAACACCACATAAATTAAGGCAGAAAAAATAATACCTTGCTATCTCTGAATAAACTAACGTACTTTTTTTAATTAAAAAAATCCTTTTATTGTCAACAAATATAAGCTAATTTTAACAATAATAACCATAGTAGTTCATATACTATTCCTTTTTATCTTTTTTAGTTATCATGCTTACTAAAAATAGTTGATCTAAAATTAATTATTATTTTAAAAATTAGGATATAATTATTTATTTATTTTCATCTGTACTCTTACTCAATACATAAGAAAAGAAAATTAATATGGTAAAAAAGAAAGTAGCATTAAACAAAAATCAAAGAATAAATAAAGATAATTTAATCGAATTACTCTTTTAGTCAACATTTTCTTCAGGAAAATTGTGTTAAGAAAAACATGACAAGTAAAATAGATTCGAGAAATCAAGTACTTATTCTTTTTAGGTTCTAATATTATTAATAATATAAATTTTGGCTCAAAATGTGCCATCAAACTCCCTAATGTGTACTTATTACTTTTTATCAATTTTATTGTGTAACAAAGAAGGATTTGCACTCTCACACCACAGTTACCTTACGTCCAGATTGTTTCTGAATTCAATCCAAATTCAATGGGTCAGAATTTTAATGAATCTGATTTGGTGATGTGGACCTCTAACAAGAGGTCATGTGGCAAAGTTGGTTTTACAAAATCACTCCATTAGAATAATAATGGCATAAATGAGTCTGTGTTATAATGATGGTGGCATAAATGAGCAAAATTTTTAACAAATGGTACAAATAAGTCATTTTTAATAGTTCGATGGCATATTTAAACCATTAATCAATAAAATGTCCACTAAGAATTAAAACAAAAACTATTAAGTAGAATTATTTGCTTGTGTATGTGATATGTGTCAAACATAATTAATCATTAGTGTAATTTGATTCATTATAACTGATTATTCATTGTTTATTATAAATTTATATCCAGATGATGCCAAACGATGATTATGCACTTGTTTGTGCGGATTTGTGGATTGAGCGCTGGTAATGAGATTGAACTCTGTTGGGATACTCACATAATTTTAAATTCAAACTAATTAAAAATGATAGTCTTGTTTTGTGAAATCTTGTGATATTTTCTATAGGAGGTTGAAATATAATTATTATAATTATATTTAAAAAGTGTCATGTTCGATGAAATTTTGTGATGATTTTTGTAAGGAGATTGAAAGGTTGTAATAATTATATCTGAAAAAAGGAATAACATAATTTTTTTTATTGTTTTCTTTTCCTATTTCTTAGAATATCATGTTTCTATCAGTAATTTTATTTTATGTTTTTTTAAAAAAATTTAACACGACATGAAGTAATTTTAAAAAATAGTGAGAATTTTTGAGTCATTTTTAAAAATTAGGATATAATTAATTATTTATTTTCACATGTACTCTTAATACATATGGAGAGACATTAATATGATTTAAAAAAATAGAATTGAACTAAAACTAGTGAATAAGTACAAATAATTTAGTCAAATTATCCTTTTAGTCAATATTTTCTTAAAAAATATATTGAAGAAAAACATGACAAGTAAAATGGATCGGAGAAAAGTAATATATACTCACCTAGAATGTCCCCAACAACAAAAGTATGTTGATTAGCCCAATTGGAAAAAGTAACAACACCATTAGGAGGAGTTTGCCAACCAAGACTATCACCAACTATATATGTTGTTCCTACTGAAACTTCAATAACACAACCAAACAACAAACACACTAACAATAATAATTTGGCACATGATGAACCAAATTTTGTAGCCACAATAATTTCCATCTCAATATAACTTTTTTATATGTTCTCAATGGATTTGGTCACCCCTTGTGTTTAATTTAATTTGTATCTTGTTGTAGTTTAGATTAGTGGTGTGTTTTTGCTGAATAAATAGGGAAGAAGCCAAAGGTAATACCTATTGGAGTAGTTGAGAATTTTTGCTTTATAAATTTAAAAGTCAGACTTGGATTGTGGATAAGGTACTCCCTCCCTTCCATGTCTTGTTTTGCTTCTCGACAGTCAGACTGCTATATGATTTTTGACTAACATTTTAAAACATATTTTTAAAATCAAATTAACATGAGAAAAATTGCAATTCATAGTATTTATCATATAGTTTTTGAATATCAAAATTTTAAATATAAATGTTGAGCTTATCTAATCTAATTTAATTTTAAGATGAGTCAAATTGAGTAGTTGCAAAAAGAGAAATATGACAATTAATTTGAGATGGAGTAACATAAACTTTTCACATCAATTGAGATAAAGCATGCATGTAGCATAACTAGTCAATGGTTTGAGGATTAAAAATATTTTTTGGATCATGCCGGTCCTAGAAAATGTTATATTACCTAGTATATTATTTTGGTTTGGATTCTTTGGTTAGGTAAAATTTGAAGTATAAAATTTTTGTTTGGATTCTTTGGTTAGGTAAAATCTATATATATATATATATAATAAAGGAGAAACATGGAGAAGGTGATGTGGCACCTCTCTATGGCCTCCAATGACATTTTTCTTTTTTCTCCTTTTTTTTTGACATTTTTTCTTAATTTCTCTACATAATATATTTACTAACTAATTTAATTAACAAATATTTAACAAATTGAATATTCCTTGGTAGCAGCCCATCCACGTACATCTCCCCACGATTTCTCTTTACGTAATGTGTATTAACTTTTGGTATTAATCACTGATAATTAGAATGAAAATTAATTGGGAAATTTCTGTCTTTTGATACTCTATTGTTTACCCTTTATATATCTTCCTATTCATTTTTTTTATGTGGAGATATGTTATTGTTAATTCATATATGTTGTGCTTTGGTGTGTGTTTTTGATTGTACAATTTAATAATATCTTGTAAAATTCATTCAATAATTTTGTTCCCACATAAAAAAAATGAATAGGAAGATATATAAAGGGTAAACAATAGAGTATCAAAAGACAGAAATTTCCCAATTAATTTTCATTCTAATTATCAGTGATTAATACCAAAAGTTAATACACATTACGTGAAGAGAAATCGTGAGGAGAGAACGCTCTAACTTACTATTATAAAGAAATTTAATGCATTAGTAAATATTATTGTCATTTGCAGTGCATGAGTTTTTGAGTTAGAAATTGATTCAAGATTATGGACAAAGGCATCATCATTACTGGCCATTTTACATAGATGTTCTTTTTGGTAATGTTTTTTCTTTACATCTAAATAATTTAAAATTAGTGTTTACATTTGATCTTGTAAGAATTTTTTTGTGTGCGATCTCTATTCTTTATACATCAAGCAAGATATCTAATCTCTCTCTATATATAGGCACTTCTCTGTGACAAAAAAAAAATCTTCTTTTTTGGTTTTATTTTTATTTTTTATTTATGTCTATATATTAAAAAAAAACTCAAAAATTGCTCATCTAACTCTCTTAATTATTCCTTAACAATGTTAAATGTTTAACATTTTAAAATTAAGGCGTTAATTGTACCTCCATGATAAATAAATAAAAAGAATTGAGGAAAAATAACATTGGTACTCCTACAACCTTACGACTTCTCAATTTTTCAATTTTAGAGGTAAGAATTTTATGGTATAAAATTATGAATTGAATGTTAGCAAGGCTAATTTATCTCTCTTAGCCAGGGGCAGACCTACATTGAAGCTTTCAGGGTGCTTAAGCACCC
Source organism: Solanum tuberosum (assembly GCF_000226075.1). Classification (NCBI taxonomy): domain Eukaryota; kingdom Viridiplantae; phylum Streptophyta; class Magnoliopsida; order Solanales; family Solanaceae; genus Solanum; species Solanum tuberosum. The sequence goes on along the minus strand of NW_006239194.1, from coordinate 248,251 downwards.
ATTAATTTCTTATCAAATTATATATATTTATATAGAAATTTGAACGAATAGTATAAAATTAAATAGTGAGCTTTTAAGCAACAAGTAGTTGATCGGTGCAGTGGTTATTTATAGCCACTCAAAGTTGTATATTGCACCTGTTGTGTCCTAAACACCCACAACCTTAAAATCTTCAATCCGACACTACTCTTAGCCACCGTAAGGATTTTAGAAGTATTGGAAGAAATTTTATGCAATTATTGGTACATCCTGATCCAAGAATATATAGTAGAAACCACTTCTATTTTTGTTTAATTTGAATAAATGTAATGGTGATTTGAATTACTTCTTATAAATCTTAAGTATGACTATAGTTTTCTTTTGAAATAGGTTGTCTTATTCATATGTGATTGATTGTTATTGTTTCACTTCTCACAGTTAATACATTTGGAGATACTTATGATGCAATATTGGTTGAATAATTCTTCTTTTGCTTCAAATCTCAATTCATATCAAAGTGATATAAAAAATATAATTTTGATTGTTATTTTCGTCACCTATAAATTTTTGAGATGACAATAACTGTTCATTTCATTTCATTTAGAAAACTAAAGAAGGGGAAAGTAGAAAAGAGATAATTATTCATTTCAAAATTAGACAAATCTAAAATCGTATCTCATTTAGCTTTATCACAATACTTGTGTCTAAACAATTAACATAAATAACTATGATATAAATAGATGGTTTTCTCCTTTAAATATCTTTCTACTTTTGATTTTTTAAATGAGAAGATACTGTTTTATATTTTAAAATTTATAGAAGCGGGTGTATCTCATGTGCACCCAAAATTAGTGGCTATGAATTTTCATAGAAGTTCCTAAAAAAAATGAAATTTATACCATTTTATTTCAATTTACATTTCAAATGGACATACATCCCTTTGAATCATTTGTTAATAATAAAAATGTTGGATTTAAGGTATGAATTGAGTTCAAATGCATGACGTGTATAAACATTTTTCTTTTCTTTTTCAATAGGAAAAAAAGAAGAAGGATTATAGTATCTAAATTCACAAAATGACCTTATAAATACTTTTACAATCGTGCAAGTGTGACCTTAATTTTTCTTGTATTCATCAACTTAATTAGTATAAAATTTCCTCCATTCATATTTATCCCTTTTCTCCCTTTTTAAATCATTTTTTTTTAATATGTCAAAAAGTTTGAATATCATAAATTTGAAGTGGTTAAACGTTATTAAGTCTCTTTAATGAAAATGAAAAAGTGTTATTAAGGCAAATTTGAGGAAAGGTCTATGAAATTATCCTTTTCTTTCTTCATAGATCTACTATTTTTATGCTAATTTGGATGTTAGTTGTACATATAACACATTTACGTTAGAAAATAACATGATTTTAATGGAAGAAAACTTTAAGCTAATCCTTACGAAAATGTCTAAATCCTTATTTTATTTATCTACTATCAAATGTATATCTTCGTCCTTTTTTTTGGTAAATTTATTATTTTATTCTTATTACAATGTCATAACTTTATAAAAATTAACATATTTAAATGGATAATAAAGTCGGAAATTTTCAATTATTATAAATCTAACATAAAATTAAAAAAAAAGTATTAAATAGTGCTAATTAAAGGTTTTTTTTTTTTTTTTTGGATAAAATCAATATCTGATGAATCAAGTTAAAATTATAAATCTAAGTGTTAGATTTTGTCATCTTATTTGTTTGGATTTGAATATCGAAAATAATTTTCAAGACTTTTTCTCACCGCGCGTAGCGCGGCTAAGTTTACTAGTATATATATAAAGCTAGATAAAAAAATAAAAAAAAAAGTGATGTGGCATCTCTCAATGGCTTAGGATCCTATTTATTTATTTTTTGAGTTTTTTCATTCATTTGTTTCATTAATCAATTTATTAAATAATTAAAAAAAAACAATCATATTCATTACATATAATTATATCATATGAAAGTTACAAAAAAACCTCCACCTATTTGTATTCTCTAATTAAATAACATGTCTCCTCAACTTCCTTCTATTTAGTTCTTATGATTTAAATCATCTATGGTGTTGTTGCATGTTCATTTATATTTTCTCCAACTTCATATTGTTAGTATATTTTTTGTTTTCAGCTTTATGAAGATTATAGATATATGTTTTAAAATTTCTTGTTGTGTTACAATAGCCAAACAAAAGTTTATCAAGATGAAGAAGAAAGTTTGAAGCCGGTGTAAGATTCGTCAAAGGAGATGATAAAAAATTAATTGGCTACAAGTCATCAAAATGAAGAAGAAAGTTTAATGACGGTAGAAGATTCATCAAGAGTTGGTCAGATTATAATTTGAAAAAGTAGAAGTTTCAATAATTTACAAATATATAGATGCACTTATTGTTGCTTATATAATTTTTCAATTAATTATTTACCCATCAAGATATGTACCCTTCAAGAACAAGATTATATTACAAAAGCACACTTTTTTGTATCAAGGGCAACATGTTCTTCTACTGACTATTTTGTTGCTTAAATATTTTTTTTTGATATTTTCATCATAACAACTTTTGTCTTTTGAAAATACTATCCATACTCTATCGATATATATTATGTATATAACATGTTATTATGACATAAGTTCTTGATCAAGATTCCATCATCTTTTGTTTAGTTTCATCCGCTTCTTTTCACTTTAATTTAGATGATATAATACATTTTTTTCTTTTGTGGAATTTGAATTGACTAAAAAAAGAGATGAGATCCCCTCCATTAAGTTTTTGTTTCGTATTTGTTAACACTTATGTAAAATTAGTCTATATATACTTGTGTAAAATTAGTCTATATATATGATTGTTGGATTCAATTTTCACAAAACATATAATTCTTTTAATTTAATGAAATTTGTCCAAATGAACCAAGTTTGTTCTACCAATATCCAATTACAATGAACATATTTTCTTAAGTTAAGAAATACTAAAAGTAGAAAAATATTTATACATAGAGAAAATTATCTAAGAATTAAGTTGATTATGAAACTGTAAAGATGAGTTTACTCTCTTCATTAATTAATTTGTTTGATAATTAAAAAAATCATAATATTTATTACATCTCATAAATTACAAAAACCTCCATCTATTCACATTTTCTACTTAAATGACATATCTCCTCAACTCCTTTCTATGATTCTCTTCATTACCTCTACATTTAGTTTTCCCAAAATATAATGGCTTTAAATTTTAGTCTATCATTTGCACATCAACTATTCAAGGTTTACACGTAAGAACATTTTCACGGATGCATATGTTTTTTTATCTATTTGTGGTTGTAAGTTTTTGGTAACAAGCCATACTCTAACTTTATTTTTTTTTAAAATAGGAAAATACTACTGTGTTGCGTTGTTCTTTTTATTAGTTGGTTGATCCATCTCATGACTTACAAAAATCTTTATCTATTTTTTTTTTACTTAAATAACATATCTCCTCCATTCCCTTTCACCTAATTATTTCTCTCTTTTTAAGACTTATTCTCATTTTTCTTTCATTTACAGCATAGATTAAAATTACTTAAAATTAAGTCATTTATTTGTTACATATATGAGCGCTCTATTTAACTTTAAAAATGAATGATTTATTTTCCTGATGACGTTGTGTACATATTTCGTATTTAAAAATTCATTTCATTTATAATTATTGAACATTGTAAATGAGGGGCAAAAATGAAAGAATTTTTCAACATCTCCCATAAACTTTGACCAATTCACTTATTTTGAACTATGAAAAATGGCTCAACAATTCACTTATTTTGAAATAAAGGGAGTATATATTATTTATTAAAACTCAAGATTTTTAAAGTTTGTACTAAAATAATGAAATATATTTTTCTATTTTCTAACTTTTTAGTAATTAAATAAAACGACCACAACGAAACATACAAAATCCACACTAAAATGAATTGAATAAAACGACCACAACGAAACATACAAAATTCACACTAAAATGAATTGTACTATTTTAGTGAAATATATTGAGTTATAAAGATAAACTTTTTTATTTGTGTGAAGACGAAAAAGAATTATAAATAATTTCGATATGATATAAAAACAGACAATAGCAAAAACTATTATATAGTAAGAGTCCTACTTATTCTTTTTCTCCTTTTCTTTTCTTTTATTTTTTGCTTTTTGTCATTATTTTTAAAATATGATTTTCTCTAAATAATTACACCTTTAGTGAGTTTTGTAACTCCTCAAGAGTTAAAATATTCATTATTTATTATTTGTATAATAATTATTTGATAATTAAAATAAATAAAAATGACGATATAATTTTGTATCGAGTTGTTTGTTGAAACATTAATATTGATTGCTTTTCAATTTTATTATTAGGATTTTATATATTTATCTTTTATTTGATTAGAAAATAGTTATTCGTTCTTTCCTTTGTATTACTATTGACATGCCTTTTGTTATTTTTCATATTTTAACTTGCACAAAAATAAAGACTTTTAAAAAATATTTCGTACCTGACAAGTATGATTTTTTGTTAAATAAATCATATTGAGGAATGATTTAAAAAAGGTCCAAGTTTAGTAGTTCCTCATAAAAAATAAGCATCCCTTCTTTTAAAAAATGAGGAGGACGAATTATTTACTTTTCATTTGATGATCAACGGCAAATAGAAAATTAAGCAGAAAATTAAGTTAGTTTTTTTTTTCAAAATATAAAACATGTTTTTTTCACTCCAACAAAATAATAAGAAAATTGTATCTTATAAATTGAAACAATTATGATAAACACTTTAAAGTTTTTACGTAAGTATTGATCATATTTCTTCTTTTTTAGTATGTGCTACTTTAAAAGAAAATTTTGTCTCTAAAATAGTTGTTATGATCGCGCGAAACGCGAACATGTTAACTAGTTTTAAGTATAAAGTAAAGAAATCCCAATAGTTTGGGCAGCAATTACATTCTATTCTGAATTTTTTTCAAATTACAATAATTTTGGGGTTTTCAAAACTTGCAGACGCATTGTTCTTTCGCCCAATACATAGCAAACAATACATAAGTTATGTATCAGATATATAAGTTATGTATCATATGTATAACTATAAACCAGATTCATACTGATTTAGGTTTGAAATAATTGATGTTATTTATGCATCAACATCTATACCAGATACATTGCACACAAACAAAATTGTAATGTATCTGATAGAGGTGAAGTAATGTATCCAGATGTTAAGAGAGAGAAGGAAAAAAGAAATTTTTGTAATTAATTTAAATGGTAGTAGAAGTTTTTAGAGATTGTGTTATCTTAAATTGTGTAATTACGTAATTTATCCAAATTTCAATATATGGTCGATGATGGACCATGGTTCTATTATTCATTCTCTTATTTATAATTTATGTGTCGATTGTTGATTTAGTATGTAATAATATTGATTTAATTATTGCTAAATGATTTTATAAGAATAATATTATCGTTAAAAAAAATGCGTCTAAATAACTCTTTTATTATAGTGATTATTCACTTTCTCCTTTTTAATTTATGTAGCGATTGTTAATTCAGTAATGCAATTTAAATCTATCATGATATTTTTGTGATCATACAATTAATGAGAAGTAAATAAAAAGTATCTAGCTATAAGTTATTTTAAATATGAAAATATATCATTTTTAATAGATTAATAAAAGAAAATAACATTATATATAGTAATTTCACCATGCTTTGTCAATAATATAAGTCATTTAGTAAAATGTTAATTAATATATATATATATATATATATATATATTCAAAGAATTAAAAGTTAATTTATTTGATTATAAAATAATAATTATAAAATGTATATATAATACTAATCAATCTAATATTATATCAGTAAAATATATTTAAAAAATGATCGGTGATGGCAATGACTAACGATATGGATTGTGGGTGCCAATAAGTGGCGATGGTTGATGACAGTGTTGGCAGGTTTGTGGTGATGGTTACTGGTATATGTGTAGTATAACTAGTGACAATAGTCGTTGATAATAATGATTAATGATGATAGTGATAATAATGGTTTATAACTGTGGTGAATGATAATAATGGTTAATGGGGACGACTAATAATTATAGTGAATGATAATGATAGTTAATAGTGGCTGGTGATATAGATTGTTGAACGATTGTCGATAATGATTGGTGCTAATGGGATAGTAGTTGATAATGATGAATATAAATAATGATAGTTAATGGTGGCGGGTGATATATTTTTAATGACTATTTTTTGAATGGGTCAGAATTTTAGTGAATTTGATTTGGTGTGGTCCTCTAACATGAGATCATATAGCAAAGTTGGTTTTACAAAATCACCATTAAAAAATAACGACATAAATAAGTTTATTTTATAACGATAGTGACATAAATGAACCAAACTTTTAACAAATGACACAAATGAGTCATTTTTAATAGTTCAATGGTATATTTAAACAATTAATAAAATATTCACTAATAGTAAAAACGAATACTATTAAGTAGAATTATCTGGTTGTGTATGTGATATGCATCAAATATAATTAAGCATTGGTGTAATTTGATTTATTATAACCGATTGACCATTGTTTATTATAAATTTATTAAATAAAATTACTTTTAATTACATTTAAATAACTTGCTTGTGTGTGAGATTCATTAAATCAAGTTGTAGTAGGAAAGTGATAAGAAAATTTTAAAATATAATTAATCGCAATAATCTGATTATAATTTTGTGAAATCAATCTTTATTATAAAAGTAATTATTATGTTATATAATCAATAGGTAATTTCAAGTTCAACAAAAAAATGTGCCCAATTGTGCCTTTAATGCCCTCTTGTAAAATGCAATTAAGTGGTACTAATCTCCTAGCATTGTTGTTATTCTATAGTTAACGCATAACACATAAATATACCTTTTAAAACAAGAGGGAGTTACTTGGATTGGATGGTAAGTATCCTTCACTCCAACCCTAAAGTTGTGAGTTCGAGTCACCAAGGGAGCGAAAAGGTGTGAGCTCCTATGGGGAGGTATAAAAAAATTGGAAAAAGAAAAAATTCCCTTTAACTTGGCAGTGTCCTCCTACTTTGGGTGTGCACAAACAGATATTTAAACTTGTATAGAGTTGGACAAGTAGACACATACGTCCTACTTGTGAACATCCAAAGTTAGAGAACATAGATGCCGAATGAGGTCAAGTTAAAGAGCAAATGTATGTATTATTGTGGGACTTTTTTTCCAATAGGATCATAACACTCCTATTGTCAAGTCAATGTATCCACAAATTCTTCAATTGTTGTAATACTTATGAATGGTTTGCCTCGATCTGTACTTAAAATGCTAAAATTTATTAAATATACATAAAATCTAATCTCTACAAGATATATATGTGATGTTGATGATCTATTAGTCCATCATATAATCCATTGAAACTTGAATTATCTTAGAACAAATATATATGACTATAAAAATCAACAGGATTTTGATGTTGCAGTAGTATGATATAGTGGTAGCATTATATGCAGAGGCAGACCCGAGTGGATGCACGTGCAATCGTTAACCTTGGAAAATACTATGTATAAAGCACCTTAATTTCTTGATAGATTATTGTATATATTACATGAATTTATTTTAATACAAATACATGATTTGAACTATTGAGTTTTGTTGAACCCACTATTCAATTTCATAACACCATTTCTATGTCTTATTTACCAAAAAGTAGACATAAAAAAGTTATGGAAGAATTGAAATTGGTACATAAATTGAAGTATACTCACAACTAAAAGAAAGATACTTCTATTAAAAACTCACACAATCACTAGTTACTCAAATCAATGAACAATATTTCAAGTATACAATGACCATGTCCTATAATGATACAAACTCATATGTAAAAAGTTATACAAACACTCAAGTGACTAGAATCTACCACATGATACTAATAGCAATGGACATGAACATGATCAAGGCAGGTGCAAAAACGCTTCGCGAGGCAGAGCTTGGAGCCGGTGGAGGAACTAGACCATCGCTTGGTGTCGTAGGTGAAGGAGTAGTAGGCTCCGGTGTGACTGGTCCAGGTGGTGGTGCAGACGATGGTGAAGCTCCTGCACCACCACTTGGACTAGGAGACGGTCCAAATGGACCGGCTGATGGTGATGGACTTGGCGTTGGCGTTGGTGCACGGGTAGGGTTCGGGACGGGTGATGGGGCAGGGGAGGTAGCAGGGGATGGGGCAGGGCTAGGAGTAGTAGTGGAAGATGTTGTAACATTGATAGCTAGTTTTTGGCCAGCATTACAATGTTGGCCAAAAGTACAAATAAAATACTCACTACCTGTGGAATTTAGAGTAATATTGGCTGGTCCAACAGTAATAAGAGTAATAGGACTTGAGGAGCTACAAGAATCATATGCACTCTTTGTTACTTTGGCTACATCATGTGCTCCAGTTGCAAAGTTGAACACTACAAAATTGAAATTGAGAAAATTAGGTTCGACTATATGAATCTTCACTGTCCATATCGTTTCATTTAAGCTAAGACATCATAGTCTTGTATCGTAAAAAATATTAAACTAAAAGACAACCCCACCACCACCAACAGCAAATGTCCTTCAATCCAGAGCAAGTTCAGGTCGGCTATATGAATCTTCATTGCCCATGTCGTTTCTTTGATGTTGATGACATGGGTGGTGGATTCACATATGAAATAGTTAAACTTGATGACATTTCTCAAATAAATTGCATAACATTTAAAGATTGCTTTTGAAATAAAAATTTACTCTGTTTCTCTTCTTCTTTCAACAAGTTTTTAGATTTTTGATAGTTTTGATCAAAAGCAAATAAGTCATCTATATGTTAACAAATCAACTATCATGGTACCTAAACTTTCAATAAACGACAACTACGTCTCAATCCCAAACAATTAGCAGGGTCGGTTATCCAATCTTTGAACTAGAAAAGAAAAATATAAAGTTGATGGTAACTCTTCAAATTCGATTGTTAGTTCAAGTTACCTTTCAAACATACGAGATTCTGCATCTACTTAATTCGAGATGAAGATCAATCATCCTTACCATTGTATAAAAGAAAGAGGTATACGTAATAATATACATACCTAAAGTATCACCAACTCTGAAGGTACGTCCTGAAGCCCAATTTGCATAAGTTGTAGGCCCTGAGGGAATTGTCCATCCCATAGTATCACCAACTATATGATCAACCGCTACTATATTCCCCGGCAACACCGCCAAAATAGTCATCAAGACTAGTGCAATTTTCATCTTTGTAACCATTTTTTTTGTGTTTTCAGGTAGCCCCTAATTGGATCTTTCTTGCTATAATTAACTTTCCACTTTTGTATGTGTTGTACAAAAAGTTGCAAAGTTTGAACTTGAATATTTGTTTGTTATAATACAAGGTTGTATTTATAGATTTATTTAGTCTATGGAAGTATCTAGGATGTTTCAATTGAATATGCCCATGAATTTTGACTAAGTCAAATAAAAAAAAAATATCATGAGCACAATTAGGAAAGTGATGGAATTTAGAAAGATTTTGGAATTTAGAAAAATTATTATAATTGGAAGTTGAACTGCTCCTTATTGGATGTTGGAATAGTTCAAAAAATTCTGCCAAATTCTCAACTTCCTAGAAATTAATAAAATAGTATTATTTTAATATTTATGGGTTAAGTCTATCTGCACCAATTAGTCAAAATGGAAAAAAAAATATTCACATGTCATGTTTACACTTGTCAGCACACACGTTTTCATTAAGATGTAGTTTGGTTGGTAAAATAACAATAATAATCTCGCGATAAAATGTGGAATTATTTTTATTTTATACTCTATTTACTTATGTGTATTAAATAGTTTCAAGATTATTTTACTTCACCATTTGTATTTAAATGATAAAATTAGCTACCATCACGGGCTAAGCTAAGTGGAGATTCGAGGATTTAGACGAATCTAATAGCTTTTTCGTAGATTTCGTATTTATATTTAAAAAGTCAAATAAATATATATGTATATTAACTTGGAAATTCCTTAACAAATTGATTGGCGGCTCAAAGGTAAGGAAGGGACTGTGAAATGTTTTTCACACTAGAGTTGTGTCCTAATTCTGACCCCACCTTTGTTATTGGGCGAGAATGCTTTGCAATATTTTTATCTTCCGTCCTAAAATTTAGAACCTCTAAACGACTCTAATAGTGTGGTTTAATGGTTAATGAACTGCATTGAAAATTATGAGATTGTAAGTTCACATCCTAATAAAAACAAAAATAGTAAGTGATTTACTTATGTATTCTATGAAATTAATCGAAATATTATAATTATCAAGAACTAATTATGTGATCAATACAATAACAACAATAGCATATATATTCGATATAATTTTCATAAGTGAAATCTAAAAATGATAGAACCTATTTAAATTCTACTTCTATCTTTATAAGATAAAAAGACGATTTTGTATAGAACTTTGACACAAGAAATATGAGTTCATTAATCAAAATGGAATGGTCAACTCAAACGTCGACTTCAAGACACTTGGCATGATGCTAATTTAACTTGGTTGACGTATAAACCCCATCTTTGAAATGTATAAAGTCCAAGTCGTCTTTGTTCTTCTTTTCTTTATTGGAAAAGGTACAAGTACCCTCTAGATTATGATCGAAATCTCAGAGACATATTTTAACTAAACTAAGGTCTTATTACCCCCTTCCCTCCGAATCCATTTTTTTTGTAATTTTGTGCACCTTTTTGGCTTACGTGACATCCAAATATTTCCCACGCACCTCTATTGCGTGGAGTCACGGAGTGTGCTACGTAAGACAAAAGGTGTACAAAATTACAAAGAAATAAGTTCAAGGGGTAATAGGACCTTAGTTTAGTTAAGGTGTGTCTCTGGAATTTCGGTCATAGTCTAGGAGGTACTTGTGCCTTATCCCTTTCTTTTTTAAAGAAAAAAAATACTTCATTTCATCTTATTTTATGCTATGGATGTGTTATCTAGGTAAATATTATGATTTCGAACCAAGACCTGTCTCCCGACTTAACGCAGGACCTGACCTCGACATGACACTGACCTAAGATCCGACCCCAATGTTGACACAAACCCAAGATTGAGATTAAGCTAGAGATCCTAACCCTGACACCCAACCCCAACTCGACCCCCAATCGAGACTTGACCTGACCTTGACCCTAAGACCTAACCTTGACACTTGACCCGAATTCACACCTCGAGACTAGATACCCTAACCTCGAGACCCAACCCTAACCCCCGACACCGAGACTTTACCCTAACCTCGAGATTTGACCCCAAGATCAAACTCAAGACCTAACCCGAACTCAACCTCAAGATTCGAGACCCAACCTCGACTCGACCTAAGAACCCAACATAAACCCTGATTAGCCCCAACCCCCGCCCCCAACAACTTTGAGATCTGACCTCGACTCCAATTCCAAGACCCAACCCCGATCCAAGACACGACCCTGAGACCCGACCTTGACACTAACCTATAACTTGGTCAAGTCTTGGGTCGATAAGTCTCAATCGAGTCGGGTATCAGATAATGGTTTAGGGTCGAGTTGAAGTCGTGTCTAGGTTGGTCCTAGGTTGGGGCGGAACTCAGCTTAAGTGAGCCAAGTCGAGCCTTGAGTTGATTTGGGGTGGGGCTGAGGTGCGTTATGAGGTGGTAGGTTGAAGGGCTAGGGGTCGGAGAATTTGGCAAGATTAGGTGAGGATGGTGAGGGAGAAAGAGATTTTAGTAGGTAAGTTAATTTTCCATAAATTGATGGAAAATAAGTTCGTGTGAAAAAATATTTTTCAAATTATTTAAGTCAACTGAATATGAAAAAATTGGAAGCGGACACACCCTACTTTAAGCGATGGACAGAGTCAATTTAGTAGAGAAAACAGTTACTTGATAATTTAAATAATTCAAAAAATAAAAATCCTTTAAGTTCTTGAAAATTGTAAACTAATATTATTGAATTGAATATCAATAGAGATGTTCAGATTATATGTAAATCAATATTACTGAAGTCTTGCCAAGATCATAACATCAATAAAAAAATGTTCAAAGTTTAATCTTATCAAATTTACAATTTCAATAAAATAAAATATCTGAAATTAACTTAGGCAAGTCATACCATACTTCACACAAAAATCAAATCATTTTCATATGCTATATGTTTTAAATATCACAATATAAATTGTGACAATTTAGTTAAAGCCAATTCAACTACTTTACCAATCAAACATGGCTTGGTGGCACCTTTGTGTATTTCACCAAATTGACCTATTTTAGTTGCAACTTTCACACCTACTCATGACCAAACTCACTTGCAAAAAAATAAAAAGGAATTGCATGATTGGAAATAAGAATAATCAAAGAGACTTGATCAAAAGGGGCATCTTAATATCTTATCATATCTTTGAAGAGCAACTTTTTGGACCACTAAAAGAGCAACATGAAGTATTCCAATTCATCACATCACTTACCATGTTAGAAGTTGTCTCCATACTATTTGAAATTGTTTCATTTTATATTTCATTATACTATCGATTTAGAAATTTAATGGACTCTATCTAGTAAAAATATATTTCGAGAAAGGTTCATATTTATCCCTCAATCTGCTTTTGACTATGCTTCAAAACTATCCTCAGATTAAAAGCTTTTTAACGATCAATAAATGATACAATTTTCATTAAACATGATGTATTATATAGAATAAAGTTGTTAATTTTCAAATAGTATTAACAGCAAATTTGATGATTTTTATTGGCCAATAAATGCCCTTTAAAAGTGGAAAAATGCCCTTTTACAACATTCGAAAGGTGGGGGAAAATTCAGAAGAATAAAATAAAAGAATCAAAGACATTTTAAATAAAATAAAAGAACAATAAATACTGCTAAATGATCATTATTTTCTTAGTGAAACTTCTCATTTGAAAAATATTATTTTCACAAATATTTTGATTGAATCATCGAGAAAAAAATAATAATATTTTAAAAAGGAAAAATTATGAAGTTTCTCAGTATTTCGGTCAGAATCTATATAAATTTTCATCATGTGCTATCCTAGTAAGATTGTTTGGTGAAAAATAGGTGGAAAAATCACATTTTATAACATAATTTTTTTATTGATTTCTAGGACCCGTCTTTGTTTCTGCTTTCTAGTAGTGAAATAGAGTAACATAATAAACTTCTTATATGCAATTTTATTTTATTTTTTCGTTTCTCATCCGGTGTCTGAAACCCACATTGGAGTTCTGACTAAATCTGGATCGCGTACTGCAGGGTCCATTCGGGAGTGGCGCTCCAACAAAATTTTCTCCATACCCAAAGCTCGAATTCGAGACCTCTGGTAACTTCTTGTATGTAATTTGCATATAGATCATTATATATTTTCTCTGTTCACTTTATTTATCTATTATACTATATTTTCACTTTTATTTATCACTGTTGGCATATATATCAAGAGAAAAATATAAATATTTTACTTTTAACTTCAATTATTTTTTCTTCATGACCTAAGACTAGAAGTATCCACCAAATTATAGTGTATCTCATACTCTGAACATTTCAGTAATTAGGGTCCCTACCTTACTTGTTAAGATCTTAATCTAAGGTCACTCAAATCATTTAAGGCCAACCATTTTTATTCCAAACAAATCCCTTTCCAATGAAATGTTTAGTCATATTTCTAGTTTACTTTTCAAGTTTCTCGATACTTCAAAATTGTTGACTATAGAATAGTTCTAGATAACAATTTATTGGTTCTCAATTGATAGTTTGAACAGGTAATTGACTTATCAATTGAGAGTTTTTAATGATCATGCACAAATTAGTCAATAATTTTGTCTGATTAAGAAGAAAATAAACTAAAGAACCTTCCTACATTGATATTTCCTTGGTTAATTTTGCATATAATAAAGGATAACAATAGTTTAAGTCAAGTTCCTATTGAAATAGGATCCACACAAGTAAAAAACATTTGTTCCGAAAACATTCGAATCGAAATATGGCTTTCAAATGATGTTTCAAATTAGTAAATGCTATCAAAGGAAGTGGCGATGTCATATGCAAAAAGCAAGAAACTCATAAAATAACAAAGGCAAATAGAACGTTTGCACATTCTCATTGATCCATGAATAGGACAACGGAGTCAAACTCAATCACATTCTCTTAGTATAAAGTAGAGCAGGACCGTTGGCCTGATCCAACTCCCCATCCAACCGCCCTGGCGTATGTTTCTGAATCAACACACTAACAATGTATAGATTCTTTACCCCATCAAGTTAAGTTGACCTAAAACATGTAACTTTTCATATCATGTCTGATATGGTACTTAAATTGAACTTATGGTGTAAAAGTTCTATATACCGTCAATGCATATAACGTAAATCTAAATTAGAATACTAAGAAACAGCAAGACTGAGACAAGATAAACCAAGAAAGAACTTATTTCATATATACTGATTCTGCATTGCTGAAAAATTCAAAAACAATCAGCAATCTCCATGGACGACTAGCGATGAAGATCTAAGAGACTGCATTCCTAATGTTGTCGTTGTAGCAGTTTCTGTAACTAGGAAATTCGAGACGCTAATCTGGTATTTCGTATAAGATGAGATCAAAAAATGTTGTCATAACCTCGACAGCAGAATCGATATTGAAGTTGTGATTGCTGTGGCTGACAAATAATACCCTTGAGCTTGAATTCCCTGAAACATTTGTATCCATGTAAAATGTGTAAGTCCACAATGATATGTGACATAAAAACTGCAGAAGAGGACATTAAAATGCAGAAATCTGCTATGGTTGTTTCATATTCTTTGTTAACTAGGATAGTTAAGAATATGCTCGGGAATCCATTATCAAGCTTCAAAAAATATGAAAGGGTATCTTAACAAGAATGAGATATCTTCTACTACAACAACATAATATGCAGTATAATCCCACAAGTGAGGCCTAAGGAGGGTGGCGTGTATGCAACCTTACCCCTACCTTGTGAAGGTAGAGAGGTTGTTTCTGATAGGACCCTCGGCTCGAGTAAGCATATAAAAAATCAAGCATGTATATAAAGTAAATATAATAGCGAAGAAGTGTGTTGAAAACAATTAAGAAGAAAACAAGTAGCAACAATAGATAATACGAAGACGGAAGCAAAGGAAACAACGGATAATAATAAAATCAAAGAGTAAGATAGAATGAGATATCTTCTACTAAGAGCAATAATAGCCAAAAAGGTCATGTAGTTGCACGTATTGGGTAGGAAAAGAACATAAAGAGAGACAGAACAAAAGGAAAAAAACAAAACCAAGAAGAGATCGAAGATAAGAAATACAAAAGGAACAAATGAGGGGACAAGAATTGATCCACATTTGCATAGAATACTAAGATTCATCAAATGAAAACAAAAATGGCAGTTACCAACATAGATGGAATGAACATTACAGTTTAGAATGAAAAGTTCCCTACATTATAGATTGGTCTCAATCAACTCAAACACCGAGACAAATCTAATCTACTATGAAGTAACAACCCCATATATGAATAGAAGGAGCAGGAACAAGTCGACAAACAAAGACCATCTTTCATAAAAAAAACATGAATCTTCATAGTAACAACTTGTTTGTCAATGAGCTACAGTAGCAAATCGAAGGGTTTGCTAGAAACTCAATATATACATGTTCCAAAAAGTTTATTTTTAGTGCTGCAACAAATTCTAGAAGTGCACGGGTAAAGCTACTCCAAGTACACAAATCAACTGACCCCATCAAAGTGAAAGCCCCAAACAAAGGAGCAGGAGGGAGAAATGAGGGGGGAGGAAGAAAAACTAGCTTCCTCCAAAATGATTAAGGACTGGAGAAATCCAAAATGAAAAAGGAGTAAAGTTGAGTTATCATTGGTAAGATAGCTACTGCAAAAGCTTCTCAAATACATCAAATGTGATAGAGTGCCCATTCATCAACTGGATTCAAAAACGGTAGAGCAGGAAGAGGACACGTGACAAGTTGACACGAACTATTTGACTTGTTTGTTGGATTGACAAAACACTTACGAAGACATGTCCTAACAAAAGAAAGCAGCAGATCCATCATACTTCTGCTTCCATGGCAAATCTATTAACCTATCTCTTCACAAAGTACATTAATGACTATTTTTCAACAAGTTCACCACAGACTAAGTTCTTCATGTCAGCTTATCAGCACCTCTATAATGCTCCCAAATGAGAAAACAAAACCTAGTAAATCTTTCCGGAAGTTCCATTCAAATCACCATGCCTAATTTCCTTAGACTAGAGTATTCTTTTAAAATATATTGAAGTTCTTTTTTTCTTTCAAGCTATTGATCCACTCAATAAGTGTTTACCAGTATTTCCAAAGTTCCAACTCAGGCACCAACAGTCTTGGAGACACCAAGAACAGCATGATATCCATGCTGAAAATGATCATAATACATCACTTATCAAAACCAGATCTGAAAAGACAATTTATACCATAAGCTTCAAAGTGATGAACTTTACAAACTTACTTGCCTTCTTCTCTTCTTTCCTTTTCTTTTTTTTTCCTCTGCTCATTTCCTCTTTCTACAAAAGTTCTAAGTAGCAGAACAGGAAGCTTTTCAAGTACTTAGTAACAGAAAAAGAAGTCTAGTTTTAGCCAATGGATCTAACCCTTTTCACCCCCCTCATCAACTCTGGTACATACTCTCAACCTCTTTCCAGTCCTCCTCCTGTCAATAGATTTAGAAAAGGCTTCTTGTTCTTTACTGTAAAAAAAATGGGCTTCCAGCAGTAGGAAAAACATATCCAATGTTATAAGCATGTTGAAACACATTGAAATACAAGGACTCATTCTATAAGCATGTCAAAACACCTTGAAAAAGTATCTGCTCATATACATTTTAAAATTAAATGTAACACTTTTTCACAAGTCTGAACCCTTAAAATATGCATTAATAAAGATTACTCTATTTTTAATGAACCGGGTGATCATATTATTGATTGAATTACTTTCCCACAGAGGCATAATCAGGGCATTAAGATAAAACCCATGAAGCTCCAAAAACATTTGATTTTCTTAGTCTTCCTTAGTTCCTTTATCGTTTTGCAAAGGAGCAGGATAAAGTATAAAAAGAACTCCATCTACACTTTCAATAGTAGCAAGCATGCAATTCAACTCAATACATTCATGTAGAGGTTTCCAGCATATTTACGACATGCTACACATTGAACCCGTGCATGTTTTCTATGCTTTAACATGAGATTAAATTTCCAGTATAAGGGACCAACTAACGTGTCTTCTTTCCATTTTATATTCTAAGTAAGTTAAGATCACATTTTTCAAAACTACGGGTGCTACACAGATGATCCAAAACTATATGAAAACACTATGCTCACAACAATTCGATCATTATCCAGAACATGAAGGATGACTAACGCACAGAGCATTGATTCTAAGAATGAAAAGTCGAGCAAACGGAAGAAACTTTTTCATGAGGACAAAAGAGCCTCATACCTTTAAAGACAAAAGCGAAGACGCAGCTGAAATATCTTGCAGCCCAGAGAAACCAACATCATAAGATATACTACCATCAGCTTTGAAGAGTCCGAAGTTCTTCTCTGATGATTGACCTGGCTTTTGATACTCATTGAAGAGTGCAAAAATATATGCCTTCAACATTTTTTTCGGCCTCAATGGAGTTCCTTTCCTCTTGGCGAGCCTTTTACGCAGATTATAATTATATGTTCTAGCATTACTTGGGGTGGCAGCAGGTTCATTCTCATCCCCATCAGAGGCCCAGCCTGTTTCAGTAACTATGACTTCCATTTTCCTGAAACCAGCATCCTCTAGAGCTGCATACGCTGCATCAATCTGAGCATCGAGCAAGTTATCATAATGTAGATGAGTTTTATTGTCAACAATGCCTTCATTTGGCTGAAAAAGAGCATAATTTATGTCTATTTTATCTGGGTTGTACGTGTAAGCCAAAAATGGATAAGCATTTAAACAGAACGGAGATCCAATTTTCGAGAAGAACTCTAAAAGTGGCTTCATCAACTGAGCAACACCATCTTTAAATACACAATAAGAAGGAGGGAATGAATCAGCAAAAACAGCCTGCGAGTGTGCGGTCGATATCTGAACAACATCACTTATCCCAAGCTTTTTTGTTGCATTATATACATTCTTTACAGCATTCAGAAGGGCTACCTCCATTTCATTGTCACTACCCCCCAAAACTTCATTTCCAACAGCGATGCCAACAATGCGGGTATCAGGAAGGAATGCCTTCACATTATCTTTTACCCAATTCAGAGCATGATCTGCATTAGCACTCATTTCTTTTACAAACCCATTCGGAAGTCCAACCACTAGCTCAAGCCCTGTTCCTTTAAACGCATTAAGGACACTAGGCTCTGCATCATAAATTCTAACATTCTTAATCTTTGCTGCCCGAAGAAGTTTAACCACTTTATCAGGTGAAGGGATGTTATCTGCAATTCTTCCGTAATTAATCCCATACGTTCCTGTGAACGCTCTTGCAGTCTGTTGAGCTGAAACGAGAAGGTGAAAAAAGTGCATTTAGTACAAAGAAAAAGAATAAGAAAACCAGTTCCACACAAAATGTTAACGATCCAAATCGTCTGAGAAAGAATGCAGATATAAAAAAAGCTGAAACTACTTCTGTTAACTCGAGTCTAATTATACATTTTAACCAGCCTATCAAGCCACAAGAATCGACTTTACATGATAAACAGTCTACCAAATTAAATTTAACATAGACTTGCAGGAAACTTCTTCAGTCAGTTTCTAATGGAATCTTTTTTTGAAACTGAAACTGAAGTTTCTAATGGAATCACAATAAAGTTTCTAATGGAATCACAATAAATACATCAAACAACAATTTGCCTATTCATCAATTATACAGCTTAATAACCTTACACTACAGAAGTATAAAAATAAGGCTGCTATACCAATCCATTCTCATAAGCAAAGAAAAAGGTAACAACCAAATTCCACTGCAGCAAGATCAAACAGAAAATAGCCAAGTCCACATACACAATAAGAAGATCCAGGTTTTATTGTCTACTGTTAATGTTAATTTTTTAGCTATTACAACAACAACAACAACAGCAACACACCTAGTGTAATCTCTGGGGTTTGAAGAGGATAGAGTGTACACAAACCTTACCGCTACCTCCTAGAGAGGAATTTTTAGTTATTACTTATTAAATTTTGAAATCATACATGAACAAGTCTGCATATTGATCAAATCTGCTAACCATTTACCTGATTCCCAATCAGCAGCTCAAAAAAAACAAACTTCATGAAAGAAAAAACAACAACAAAGTTCCAAGATTCAAAAAAGAAAGAAAGAAACAACCCCATCATTCATAATTCCAAATATATGAAAAACTATACAACCCCATCAAACAAAACAAAAGAATTGAACAAAAATGAAAATTAAACTATACCATTAGGATTAAAGATCACCAATAACATAAAAAGGAATCTGAGAAGAATCTTCATCACTGCACAACTTAAAAACGACGTCGTCCGTCCCTTTTGCTCTTCCAAAACTCAAAAGCTCACTCCTTTAGCTTCATCAGCCATCACCCAATACACCCTTTTTTACACAGCCTATCACTTTTTCACAAAAACCCCACAATCATAAAACTCTAAACTTTCAAGATTCTTAAAAAAATAAAATTCTCTATAAAGTAAAAAAAATTGTATATATGATACTACTAGTGTTGTTTTCTTGAGTGGTGGTTTCCGGCGAGTTTTTGGCTGTGAAAATTATTTTCAGACAAAAGTCTAATTATAGTCTAAAGTTTTGAATTCCATGTATTGGATTTTGAATTTTCTTATAAAAACTTTGGAAACTGTGTAAAAATATTCTCACTTGCCAAACGGGGACTTACTGTGACTATGTTTTCTTCACGCGCTTTATAGACTGTGTTCAGCACGGAAGTGAAGGATTTTTTTTATTACTTTTTTCTTTTTTATTTGTGTGAAGAATTTATTTTTACTAAAATATCAAACTTGGAATAAAGAACTGAGTTTTTTTTTTTTAAAAAAAAAAGTTAAATATTTTATGCAGTTGCAAAAATTGTTTTAATAAGCTAAAAAAGTGCTTTTCTATTTTAAAATAATTAAATTTTAATCAAGCATGAATTGTTGCTTTAATATTAATAAATTGTTTTTAAAATTAATTAGCTAAAGATGAATTATGATTCTTCATAAAGGTTGTTTGTTTGTTTTGAAAAATACTTCTAAAAAAAGGTACTTTTTGAAATAATAATTTTTTGAAGCTTGTTGCCTACAAGTTTTGGATGGGTGAGATATACTTTTATATCTCTAGATATGAAGGTTATAATTAAATTTTAAGTAAAATTTTAATTGATTAATTATCTGAGTTTTTACTTTATTAATGAGGATTCGATTTTCATTTTTAAATCCCTCAACTATATTTTTTCTTTAAAAAAACACAATCAACTTTTAATAATTAGTTTCTAATTTTTATTATTTTATTTTTTACCTAAATACAAGTATATGGCATGTACATGCAAAATGTTGCTAAATAAACAATGATGAAATTATGTAGCTAATTATTATATTAGGTTGTTACCTTATGATTATGTTCAAATTATCAAAAATTATAACTCATGGCTTGTGCAAAAGCTTTATGCTGAGTTGTCAATTATAAAATGCTCAAAAATTAAATATTCCAAATTTATTGTAATAGCAAATATCACTAAAAAGCATATATTCCAAAAGCTACTTAAAAGCTATTTACTTGGGATATTTTAATAGAGCATTTTCAAACAAAACTTTTCATAAAAATAATGAAATGTATCAACAACCCCGATTCTTTAAATTTATTAATAAATTTTTAAATAAGATATGAAATATATATAATTGTGATAAAATTATCAATTATATATCTAAATTATGTGAGAGCTAGTTCCATAACCCCACCCCACCCTATCCCACACACACACACAATTTTATTTGTTCATAATATTTACCATTTTCATTAATTATTTAGTAAAGAAAATAAATTGATTGAGCATCTGAACACCTGATAAAATGTTCTGATAACTATTTTTGATTTATTTTTTGAAGGAAAAAAAAGTTGCCGTGTTGACAAACATCCATTGCAAGATAAGTGAATCACATATTTATAAGATATGTCTCCTTACTAAATTATATACATCATTATCAATCAAAATGTAATTTTTTGATTTATTAAGATTAATGCATATAATTAAAAAAAGGGAAAAGAGTTAAAAATGTTCTTAACGTATCTCAAATGGTTCAAATATGTCCTTTTTCCACTTTTTGGTTTAAAAATGCCCTCAACATTTTTTTAAGATTTTAATTACCCTTTTTTAACAGCCCGCTGATATGGCAAATGTGACATGAATTTTCTTTGCCCATTTCAAAATAAATGACCCACTTAGTCTAGAAACCCATTTAAAAAATCTGACCCGATAGGCTAATCGTATTTGGGTCTTTTGTTCCCATTAGTTCTAGTTCTCTTCTTTCTTCCTACCTCCTTCAACTCTTCTTTTTTCTCCATTTCTCTAGTTAATTTCAGGAAGAAAAAGATAGATTTTCTAGTTCTATTGTAAGCAAGTTTTTGAATTCAATTTGTTTGTCATATATTGAAGAAGCTATCTTGAAACTTTAGTCGTTTAGAATTTAAATTCCTCATTAGAAACTCAATACAAAAATGAAAACAGAGCAGTGAATGATAATGCTCAACATTTGCCATGTCAGTGGGCTGTTAAAAAAAGGCAATTTAAACCTTAAAAAAATGTTGAGGACATTTTTAAACCAAAAGGTAGAAGGAGGACATATTTAAACCATTTGAGATACGTTAAGGGCATTTTTAACCCTTTTCCCTTAAAAAAATCAACATAGTTTAAGTGGTTAACTTATTTATATTTACCTAGGTAATAGGCACGCTAAAAGGACTTAAATTTTTAAAGTAAAGCATATCTAATAAAAACAATTATTATATATTCAAATATTCAATAAAATATATTATAATTTAAATATTTTTTAAAAAAAATTACTAATAAAATTAAAAACAATAATTTTATTGAAGGTAAAGGGGAAGCGCGTGGGGCCATTTAAGTTAGTGCAACGTCATTCATCCTTTTTGCGTTACAAATGTCCAATGAAAAATCAGAATTAATGGAATCTTTATTTCACTTTTCTCCTAAAATAGAGTGGGAAAAAAAGACTTTGGTTTATTTAACAGTTTTATTTTCTTTTATGACAAAAAAAATAAAATTCTTTGAAATTGATTTTCAATATTATATTTTACCTCTATATATCAATATTCTAGTTCTAGCTATATATAATAGTACAGGCTCGGAGTCAAAAGGACCACAATTTGAAGCTAATATCTCAAAAGAGACAACGAATTTGATGATTGACCAACACGGACAAAGCACTAGGACTTTCATCGACAAACAATTTCTGTTGACAGCTCATGGTTCCCTGAAGCGATCATTTACTTGAGTCGTGAACGAATCCACAACTCTGTCGAATTTTTCAAAGAATAATCTCTTCCTAGTCGTGCTATGGTACACGACTTTCAATTATTATTTTCACCATTCATAGCCTAATTCGGGTAAACACCTTTACTCCCCTTCTAGAGTCACCCTTCGAAGGTTGATAATCAAAGACATTAAATTTAAGCTTCAAGCAAAGAGAAATATTCAATAGAAAGCGTGTAGTTTCTTTTAGCATGTGTAGTTACATACTCAATACATATATAAATTAATGAAACAAGTAAATTTTAAATATCGAATAATTAAAAAAAAGGACAAATTAAGTAGGAAGCACTAGAAAAGAAAATGAATGTCAAAATCATATTATTAATAATTTAAAATATACGTGTGCCTTTCTAGTCTTGGTCTACAATAGTCCATGTCATTTAAGCCTAATAAGGACTTGGATCTACATAGAATTATGTCATTTTACTTAATATTTAAACCCATTTTGACACAGATATTTCTTTTCTTCTTGTCTTGGACAGTTTACCTAATCAAAGGCATAATACTTTCTTTTCTAGTGAAGACTAAATTTTGCATTTTTACTTGAAATGGTATAGCGTGGGGTCTAGGCTCAAAACATATAATATGTAATATGAGTTTGGATCGCGATAAATATAATATCTAAGCCAATAATTCCTCGTTATGATAGTTGGATTATGCAGAAATTGAGTCCTTGTGGAGGTGTATGTGACGCTCCTAGTAAAGGGTGGGTTGATAAAAGTGTCAAGTACGACATACAAGTTTCTAGGCTAACAAAATTAGTTCCACGTTTATAAGAGAGTGCATTCAAAGTTCAAATTCAAGAAAGAAATCAGTTTGATAACTTGAATGAAAATAGAAATAAGACAATTATGTAGAGAGTACATTAATAATTTTTTTCTTTTTTGGTGTGGGGATTTGAGTTAGGAATAACTTCCCTGTATTGATTAGTTGATGAGGACCTTATCTTTATAGTATTAAATTTTTAAAAATAAAACCTATTTCCCTACCTAAACCTTTGTCTTCCAAGTGTTGCTTTCTAATGTTTATTGAATAATCATAATTTTTTTTAATTAAAAAAAAGAAAGAGGAAAGAAACAAACATTGCTTAGCTCAATAAACATCCAGGACAAAGCATTGAACTTTTCCAAAAGTCTTCAATAAAAAAAGAATTATAATTGAATCTTTAACCTTTTACTTTTCAACAAATTTCATGATCCAATGTTACTATGTACACAAAAGTTAAATTGAATGTTTTGAAGAATATACAATAACTTAACTTTCACCATAAGTAGCATAATTCCTACCAAGAATTAATATCATAAAAGTAGCATTTTGAGGCATATCAGAGTTTTTTTGTTTTGTTTGTTATACTATGTCAAATTTTGAAAAGGTTACCTATAATGTTAAATATTTACATCAAATATTTGAAAAGTTAATTTACACTATTTTTGGTGCTATATATTTCCACTTATTTCTCATAAAGGGTGAATTGGTAGGGAGCAAAACACTTTCTCATTGGTTGGTCGAAATATTTCGAAAAATCAAAAAATATTTTTTAATGGGACTAGGAAAAATAAATTTCATAAGTACTCGTAGTCTCTTCCCTCACTAGGCCACAATCATTCAACCCCCTCCCCCTTCCATCCCCATCTAAACCTCCCTCCACCGCTAACTCCTATCTCATTTTCATAATATTTATCTTAATTATATATTTTGGTACAATATTTTTTACTTATTTATCAAAAAGAAATCGTGAAAATATTTTTCTTAATACCAAACGCCCAAAAATTTCTATTTATGTGTAAGTTACAGTAGGAGTGGCAAACGAGCGGATCGAGTCGAATATGAGTCGATCGAAAATGAATTAAAGAAAAATGAATAAAGTACTCGACTCGACTCATATTTTAAATGTTATTAATGGTGAAAAAGTTCGATTTTGTTCACCCCTTACTATTGTGCACCAGTACTTTTTCAAGAGTGTCCAAATAACAAAAATATGTTTTTAGGAGGTATGTATGGAATAAAAACCTAGTGAAGAATAAAGAGAAAACAATTTGACATGAAAAAAAAGGGTTTGGAGGAAAAAAAATTATTTTATTTTTTGGTTGTCCAAAAAGAAAAAAGATTTGTGTGTGTACTTCTTTGGGTACTAATGCGAGTATGATAACATTGGAATTGTTATGTTAAAAAGTGATATCAACACTCTCTACTTTGTTGTGGGATATAAGTCATCACCTTTTAAAAGAATGAAAAAATAAATGTGTAGTTTGCTTTTTTCACTTTTGTGTTGGCTTGGTCTACTTTGGTATTAAGGTAACAAATATACTTGAAAGACGTTTGAACATGATTTGATTGAAATTTGATTTATTATTATTATAGAAAAAGTAGTATTTGAAGTTGAAGTCCAAGAAAATAGTGTTTAGACATGAAAATAAGATTTGAGATTTTATAAGTGAACACTTTTAAAAAGTATTCCAAGTTTGAAGTAGAAATAATTGATCAATCAAATAAGAAAATAATCAATAAATGGGGCTTAATGGACCAAAGTTTCACCAACAAAGGACGCAGTGGAATGGTAAATAATTTTTTTTTTTTTCAATCTTAGTCAGATATATCAAATTTGAGTATATCTGAGAAGGAAATTACCTTCGATAGAGAGTGATTTATCCTTAATGTGAGACTTCTCAATCTGAATTTAACTCTAGTCTCAATTATGGATACTAGATATGACTTTTCAATATGAATTTGAATTTAATCTTTAATATATACATCAAACATTAAATAAATAAAAAACCAAAATTTACATAATGGGGATTCCCCTTTTTCATTACGAACAACATTCATCCACATAATGGAATCTACCTTTTACATCTATCCTTGGTTGGAATACAATATGTTGACATCAGCCTTAGAATGATAAGAAAGTTGAAAGAGACCATTGTATAGTATATATACTCATTCTTTAAGAAAAAAATGAGAAAATACATCATTATCCCATTCAACTATAACATTTTTAAAAAAAAGATACCGAAACTTTGCAAAGGTCCTAATTTCCCCTTGAATAATTTAAAAGTGGTAAAAGTATCTCATTTTTTGATCAATCTCACATATAAGAAAGAGAGTGTATACACGCACTAGTTATCACCTACCACGTGTCATTATTTTTTATTTTTTTCACATATGTTATTTCTAATCTATTTTTAAAACAAAAAAATATCTTTTCTTCTTCTTCAATGGTTCAGTACATTGGAGTACTGCTGCAACCCAGACTTTTTTCTCCTCTTCGCCGCCGGCTATTCTACTACCACCATAGCTATAATACCATCCCAACCATTTTCAACCGCATAATCAAAATTAAAATTGGAAAATAAAAAAAATTATCAAATCAATGGCTAAGCAACACTGTAGGACCAAAAGGCCTTTAATTTTTGCTCAAAATAAAGATATATTACATCTGCAAAGACTGAAATGCTCTGACTCACATGGGTATTTTTCTACATAGTCTGAACATGACCTTCGACGGTTTTCGCGATTCTCACTCTGATGTCGCCATTGTCGTTAATCTCTCCAACGATTCTCTCACCGCTATTTCCAATCTTCCTCAACCACCTCACTCCGCTTTCATATCTTTCTCGTTTCAATAATCTTCTCATTAATTTTGATCTCCCTCAAAGAAACAAAAGTTTGAAACCTCAATCTTCTGGGTAAAAGAAGATAAAAGGACAAGAAAAATTGAAAAACACAATAAAATAAATAGAATAAAAAGAAAATAATATTTTTAGTTAAATAAATGTTGAAATAAACAAAATAATTTTTTTTCTTAGGTCACTCGCTAGTGGCGAGTGAAATACACTCTATGGGCCACGTAGGATTATAAGGGGGTAATAAATCAATTTTGAACAAGAATAAGGGTGTCACGCCTCGAGCTACCCCCGAGACGCGGACACGGGACCTAGGATCACAAGTGACCCCAAGCTAACCCTGCTGGCATAACATGAGCATACAAAGAATAATAATAACTAATGCGGAAGCTAATCATAAGTAAATTTGAAATGATGGGGAAATACCCATAAACTAAACTGAATATATCAAATCTGAGAGTTTTAATACAAAAGAAATATCAAACTCAAATACTAAACTGAATCTAACTCTGTCTGAAAATAGCCTCTAATTGACTAGAAGTGTTGGGACATGCCCCAGCTAAGTCTAGCAAAACTGACACTAAAAGACTGAAATAATGGAAAGATAACATGACTATTGTCCTCGAAGAATGAGGACTCACCATTGATGTTGCTGAACTGGAGATCGGGAACCGATCTATACGTGATCTGGATGCTGGGAATCTGGACCTACATCACGAGAAGATGTAGCGCAGAGTATGCGTCAGTACTTGAAAGGTACTGAGCATGCAGGATAGAGTAAAGCTGAAATAAACATATAACTGAACAAGAAATAAAGCAAGAGTATAATCTGAACATGATATAGCTACTGGATACTGAGCTAACTGAATGCAATGACCAAATTTATAACATGCTGAGACTGAATACTGACTATACTAAAAAACTGAACTGTGGGAGCTACTAATAACCGATAATAAAACCACATGAGCTAAATGTGGAGTCTGATGTATACGCCTGATTGAGAGGACCCAATACACCCGCCCAAAGGTTTAGAGACATGCTGGCGTGATCATTAAAATGATGCCCACAGAGGGGACTTACAACCTACGTGGCTCGTAGTTCTGGGACTACATGGGTGACTGACCTTAGTCCAACTCGGTATTATGCTACTCCCAATAGATTAAATGATTAACACATTATGACTGAATTATGTAATATAATGGATAACACAAAACTGACATGCAAACTGGGAATGCACATTAATATACTGATAATGACACATTCACAAACTGAGGCATGTATATCTGAAATAATTGAAATATCTGACCTAGCATGTGTAATTCAAGAACTAAAGAAATACATAGCTAGGGTTTGAAATTTATGTTAGAAACCAAGTAATAACATGATAATCTGATTTGGAACATTTAAATAACTAATTCATGATAATCTGTTGAAGTTCTAAAAACCCTAGGTCTAGTTAATAATAGGAAATCAAGAATCTAACTGAACTCTAGGGACCTAAGGGGCGAAATGAACCCACTAGTGAAATCCCACATACCTGGTGACGAATTCCACGAAGAAATCTTTCTATTTCGGGCTTGAACTGATGGAATCTTGTCGCGTTCTTGAACTAGGGTTCTTGACCTCTTTTCTCCTCTTACGCTTTAATTTTTCTAAGTTTGATTATTGATTTGACTTAGGTAAGTTCTAGTTATGTTTCTAGGCTTAAACTGACTAAAACCTCATAATTTAGGGTTTAAACGACGTAGGGGTCAAACGAATAAGAAAAAGACCAAAAAACCCCCGACTTAACTGCTGTCGGAGTGACTGATGGACAGGACTAACGGTCTGTGCTGGTTATCTGTCGATCAGTACTAGAGGCTGAAATTTGGGGGTCTGACCTATGACCTTGGACCACAGACCGTGGTTTAACCTACGGTCCGTAGGACCTGGCGTGGGTCTACCCTTGGCCAAATTTTTGGGCTGAGTTCTGTGGGAGGTTTTAGGTGTGAACCACGGACCACCAGCACGGACTGTGGGTCACCCTACGGTCCGTGGGTGGTGACCGTGAGTCGCACCTGCAACTTCTGGAAATCTATTTTGAGGTCTGTTTTCGGATACGGGGTGTTACATTATCTCCCGCTTGGAAATATTCATCCTCGAATGAAGACTAACTAGCTGAAAAGGAGGGAGAGGGCTGCAATCCCTACTACTAAAATACTGAAACTGATTTTTGATTGAACTAAGTTCCAAGAACATGCAAATACACTGAAAGTGCAAGTACAAACTGAGGGAACATGATATTAAGACTGAATCTGCGCAAGAATAACTGAAAAACTGAAGAGGGACTAATACCTCAAGCTGGATTGGAATCGGAAGGAAAGAGGTGAGGATACTTGGACTTCATGGTTGTTTCTGCTTCTCAAGTAGCTCCCTCTACGGACCGACTCCTCCACAAAACCTTGACTGAAGCGACTTCTTTATTTCTCAATCTTCTGACCCGACGATCAAGAATCTCAACTGGTACATCCTCATACGAAAGACTATTTTTTACGGCCACACTCTCTAATGGCACTACGGATGCTGGATCACCCACACACTTCTTCAATAGTGAAATGTGAAAGACTGGATACACTGCTGCTAATTCTGCTGGCAAATCTAACTCATAAGCCACTTTACCAATCATTTTCAAGATCTGGTAAGGGCCTACATATCTGGGACTGAGCTTCCCTTTCTTGCCAAATCTCATCACCCCTTCATAGGTGACACTATCAGGAAGACCCAATCATCAACTTAGAACTCTAGTTCTCTTCTTCTCACATCTGCATAATACTTTTGGTGACTCTAGGTTGTCTTAAGTCTATCTCTAATGAGTTGCACTTTCTCCATAGCATAATGGACTGAGTCTGGTCCAATCAAGGCTGATTCACCTACTTCAAACCAACCAACCGAAGATCTGCATCTACGCCCATACAATGCCTCATAAGGGGCCATCTGAATGCTGGAATAATAGTTATTATTGTAGGGGAACTCAATAAGAGGAATGTGATCATCCCAACTACCCTTGAAATCGATCACACAAGCTCTCAACATGTCCTCTAAGGTCTGAATGGTACGTTCTTCCTGACCATCTGTTTGTGGATGAAATGCAGTGCTAAGATTAGCCTGAGTACCAAGACCTTTCTGAAATGACTTCCAGAAATGAGAGGTAAACTGAGGACCTCTATCTGATATGATAGATAAAGGAACCCCATGCAGCTTGACTACCTCATTAATGTAAAGTTTAGCGTAGTCCTCTGCTATATCTGTAGTCTTGACCGCCAAAAAGCGAGAAGACTTAGTGACTTTGTCAACTATCACCCAAATGGAGTCATGTTGTCTGCGAGGACGAGGTAAACCTGTAATGAAATCCATGTTGATCACTTCCCACTTCCAAGTAGGAATGTTGATCTCTTGAGTCATACCTCTTGGTTTGTGATGTTCTACCTTGACTTGCTGACAATTGGGGCATTTAGCCACAAAATTTGTTATATCCCTCTTCATGTCATTCCACCAAAAAACTTCCCGCAGATCACGGTACATCTTAGTGGCGCCTAGATGAATAGAATACCTGGAGTTATGGGCTTCTGCAATAATCTGTTGTCCCAACTCGCCCACATTAGGAACACATAATCGACCTTAGTAGCGAAGCACACCAACTCCCCTTGGGAGAATACCTCAACTCTCTGTTGATGGACTGCACCCTTTAGCTCAAGCAATATTGGATCACTGTCTTACTTTTCCTTAACATCTACTACCAATGAAGATTCTGATCCATTTTGAACTGTCACACCACCATCTGATATGCTCATAAGACGAACTCCTAAACGAGCAAGCATATGAACATCCTTTGCTAGCTCTTTTCTTTCTTCCTCAACATGTGCTACACTACCCATAGATAGTCTGCTAAGGGCATCTGTTACTACATTGCCTTACCAGGATGGTAATGCACACTCATGTCATAATCCTTGAGGAACTCAAGCCATCTTCTCTGGCGAAGATTCAACTCTTTCTGGGTGAACACATATTGAAGGCTCTTATGGTCTGTGAACACATCTACATGAACACCATACAAGTAATGTCTCCAAATCTTTAGGTCAAATACTACGGCTCCAAGCTCGAGGTGATGAGTTGAGTAGTTCTTTTCATGGACCTTAAGCTGTCTAGATATCACAATAAATAACATAACCGTCTGAACCCTCTGGTAGAGTCAACTATCTGGAAGCATAAGTTATAACTTTACCTCGCTGCATCAACACACAACCTAAGCCGACTCTGGATGTATCACAATAAATAACATAACCGTCTGAACCCTCTGGTAGAGTCAAAACATGAGTTGTAGAGTTGTAGTCAACCTAGTTTTCAGTTCTGCGAAGCTTTTCTCATAATGACCACTGAAACTTGACTTTCTTCTAAGGCAACTTAGTCAATGGAGAGGCTATGGATGAAAATCCTTCCACGAACCTTCTGTAATAACCCGCTAGACCCAAGAAACTTCTAATATCTGTAGGAGAGGTAGGTCTGGGCCATTGTTTCACTGCTTCTATTTTCTGAGAATCCATTCGGATCCCTTCGCTAGACACAATGTGAAAGGAAAGCTACTGATTGCAACCAAAACTCACATTTGCTAAACTTCGCGAATAACTGGTGATCTTTGAAAGTTTGCAGAACAACTCTCAAATGACTCGCATGTTCTTCCTCATTCCTAGAGTAAATGAGGATATCATCAATAAAGACGATAATGAACAAGTCCAAGTACTGCTTAAACACTTTGTTCATCAAATCCATGAAATTTGCAGAAGCATTGGTTAGTCCAAATGACATTACTACAAATTCATAATGACCATACCAAGTTGTGAAGGTTGTTTTTAGAATGTCACTATCTCTGACTTTGAGTTGATGATAACCCGATCTGATGTCTATCTTCGAGAAATGACTAGCACCCTGAAGTTGATCAAACAAGTCATCAATCCTGGGGATGGGATACGTATTCTTGATTGTGACTTTGTTCAACTGCCTATAGTCAATGCACATTCTGAGGGAACCATCTTTCTTTTTCACGAACAACACTGGTGCACCCCATGGCGATATACTAGGTCTGATGAAGCCCTTATCTAGTCTTTCAACTGCTCTTTCAATTTCTTAAGCTCAGCTGGAGCCATTCGGTTAGAAGGAATAGAAATAGGCTGGGTATCTGGAAGGAGATCAATTCCAAAGTCAATTTCTCTTTCGGGAGGAACTCCGAGAAGATCTTCTAGAAACACTTCTGGGAACTCATTAACCACTGGAACTGACTCAAGAGTTGGGATTTCAGAGCTTGAATCCTTAACCCGAACTAGATGATAGAGATAACCCTTAGAAATCATCTTTCTGGCCTTAAGCTAAGAAATGAATCGACATATAGGCGTTAGGTTACTACCCTTCCATTCTAAGATTGGTTCGTCTGGAAACTGAAAACGAAAGGCATAACAGGAATGTAACCAATTCATGCTTAGAATGACATCGAAGTCTACCATTTCTAACTCTACAAGATCTGCTGAGGTGACTTTTTGAGAGACTGTGACAGGGCAATTTATGTATACCCGTCTAGCTATAACTGGGTCACTGACTGCAGTAGAGACTGAGAAAGGTTCTGGACTAACATCAAACTTAACTGCTATATAAGGAGTAACAAAGGAAGGAGTAACCCCTGGATCTAACAAAGCATAAACATCGAGATCAAAAACTCGTAATGTACCAGTGACTACATCAGGAGAATCTTTCTAATCTTGGCGAGCCTGAAGAGCATAGAGCATGTTCTGGCGTTGTCTGCCACCTGTACCAAATGAGTTACCCTGCTGAGTCGGACGATTTGCTGGCGCTGCTGAAGTTGTGGAATGGGCTCTACCATTGCCTCTTTGACCCTGTTTAGAGGGATAATCCCTCAACCTGTGACCAGACTGACCACACCCAAAGCATCCTTCCTTTCCTGCAAGGCACTCGCCCGGATGGTTCTTACCACACTTAGGGCAAGTTGGGTTGGTTTTGGTACCTGAAACACTTCCCTGAGACTTAGGGCCTGATGCCCTACCTTTCTGATCTTGTCTGAACTTAGATGACGGAACACTTGCTGATGAAGCTGAAAATTTCTGCTGACCCTGTGAGCGATTTCCCCAACCCGATTTCTGCTGAGAATAGTCATAGTTCCCAGTCCTAGCCTTCTTTTTCTCCTTAGCTTGTTCCCTAAACTTATCACCCTCAACCTGTTGAGCATGAGTCATGAGCCTAGAGATGCTCATATTTTCCAACAACATAGTATTTCTACACTCTGTCTTCACCAAGTCTGACACTCCATATAGAAACTTATTCATCTGAACCCTGGAATTAGCAACTATGTGAGGAATATACCTGGAAAGTTGGGTAAACTTGAGCCCATACTCTTGGACTGTCATGCTACTTTGCCTTAAGTTCATAAATTCCTGAACTTTTGCCTCCCTTAGCTCTCTTGGGAAGAACCTGTCCAGAAAGGTCTCACTAAAGAAATCCCAAGTGATAGGAGCTACATCTGTACCCTGTTCTCTTTCCACTGAGTATACCAGATATGAGCCACATCCTTAAGTTGGTAAGATGCTAACTCAATCCGATCATTCCCAGTTACTTGCATCACTTCAAAGATCTTCTTGACCTCATTAATGAAGTTTGGGGATCCTCACCAATCTGCAATCTTAGGAACTTTGGCGGATTCATCTTAACAAAATCTCACACTCTAGCTGCAACTGACCCAACATTAGCATTTGCCGGAACTGGAACCCGCTGATTGTTCTGGTTGGAAACACTCTGAGCCAACATTTGAATGGCGTTTCGAAACTCTGCATTAGAAACTTCTTGATCTGGGACTAGAGGAGCTGCATTTGTGTTCTTGGCATTCGCATTCCTGGCGTTACCTCTATGAGGAGGCATGATCTGAAACGTAGAACGTTGAGTTAGAACGGAATTAGATCATACCTTACGCACAATAAGAGAAATAAAAAAATGAAGATTTTTCCTAAAAACACTTTGTAGCCTCCCTCTCATTAGATGTGGTGCGCACTACACACCCATGAAAATGACTCTACCTAGTGCGACTTTTCAGACATCCTAGGACACTTAAACATAATGCTCTATACCAAGTTTGTCACGCCTCGAGCTACCCCCGAGACGCGGACACGGGACCTAGGATCACAAGTGACCCCAAGCTAACCCTGCTGGCATAACATGAGCATACTAAGAATAATAATAATTGATGCGGAAGCTAATCATAAATAAATCTGAAATGATGGGGAAATGTAACATCCGGCAATTTGAAATAACTATGAAGAGGCTTAGAATTGGAATTAATCATTTTTGGAAGGAATTCAAAAATCTGGA
Organism: Solanum tuberosum; assembly: GCF_000226075.1. Lineage (NCBI taxonomy): Eukaryota > Viridiplantae > Streptophyta > Magnoliopsida > Solanales > Solanaceae > Solanum > Solanum tuberosum. The sequence continues at coordinate 214,625 of NW_006239194.1, read as the reverse complement.
AATTTTTTTGGTGAAGTATGGGAAAAAAAATGAGTTTTTGGCCAACTTTGAACAGTAATAACTCCTAGCTCAGGATGAGTTAGGTGTAGTTCCAGCTATGTTTGCGAAGCTTGTAGAATGATCTTTCCAACGCCGCCGAGTTTTCTCGATTCCGAGTTCGTATGAGTGAGTTATGCCTTTTCGAAGTTGCGCTGTTGGTAAGGGAAGTCAGTCCGGAAATTGTAAGGGTATTTTGGTCTTTTCCCTAATCATTTGTTTTGGATATATTAAGGTGTTAGACTGATTTTAGATCAGTTTTTCCCTTTTTAAAAGAGTGAGAGTAAGGATTTGTGAGTGAAGAGGAGAAGAAGAGGAGAAAGAGAAGATCAAGCAGGGTTTCGTCAAAGATCGTCGTGGATATTGTCGGGGGTGATCCCTACTAGGTATGTGAGTTCATAGTGTTGGGTTGATTCCTTCCCCCACACGCCAAACTCGTTTTAAATTTCGAGAAAAAATCTAGTTGTGGTTGTTGAAATCTTGTGGTGATGTTTGTTGAAGTTGTAGTTGTGTTGTGTTGAAGTTCTTGTTGGTTTGGTATATGTTTCTGGTGGTGTCTTGAGTTGAATCTATTGTATGTTGAGGGTTTTGATGATTCTAAGTGTTTGGGGGAAGAATCTTTGTTGTTGAGAGGCTTTAGAGTTAGAGAAACTAAGGAGAAAACTCAGTTTTCGGGGGAAAAGGGTGGGGAGTCGCGCCTGCCAGCGCGCCCCAAAAGGGGTTCTGAACTTTCCCCCTTGGGGTAGCGCGCCTAGCAGAGCGCCAGCATGCCCCTTATAAAGTTTTAGGGCTGGCGCCCCGCGTCTCTCAGAGAGCCAAGGACGCCAACCTTTCCCATTCATTTCTCAGAACGCCAAGGACGCCAACCTTTCCCATTCATTCCCCACTTGTTCATGCATGTTCCTTAGTATTGTGCCTATGTTTTATAGTTGTTTCCAATACTCCAAGGTACGCCTAAAGGTCAAGAACTCACCCATAACATGTGATCAAACACCTTGAACCCATAAGTCCAATTCAAGGAGAGTTAGTTTCTAAGTCAAGTGAAGTTAAGAGTCAAGCTTAGAAGTTAAGAAGCAAGTTATAGCAAGTCTTTAAAGTTTTTCAAGAGTCTTTATTGAACGTTTTAACTTCGTTGTAAGGCTCAAGTTTCAAGTCAAGTAAAGAGCTTTGAGTTTCAAGTTAAGATAATAGTATAAAATTGAGTTCATTTCTCAAAAACTATTAGGGGACTAAGTATTCCCAAAGAAGTTTCTAAATGTTTTTACATTTGAGTAAGAGGGGAACCATGTTTTCCAAAAGAGCCTTTGGGCTAAGTTTTGAGTAATTATCTCAAACCAAAGCAAGATGTGTTTAAAACACTGATGAGTTAAAGTATATTTTTGGGAGTAGTCTTGAGCACCGAGTTGGGGACACGAGTTCATATTAACTCAACTCTCCATAAGAACCATGCGCCAACATAGGATTTCTCAGGTCATACTTTTTAGATGATCATGAAAGTTAAGCTAGTGGATCCACTTAGTAAAGTTAGCTTCCTATATCACGGCAAGGTATAGGATGGTCATCGGGCAACGTGAGGTAAAACGTTATATCACCACTCAGATTCATAGTGGTGGTTTGTCGGTTAGAGAAGCTCCCACAGTAGAAAGAGCATGGTTCCTCGAGGGTTCTGCTTAGTATGGATGGGGGTATGGGACTTCATTCATACATTGCACAAGTAGAC
>NW_006239194.1:206350-212286 GCF_000226075.1 Solanum tuberosum | reverse complement strand
TTTAATACAAAAGAAATATCAAACTCAAATACTAAGCTGAATCTAACTCTGTCTGAAAATAGCCTCTAACTGACTAGAAGTATTGGGACATGCCCCAGCTAAGTCTAGCAAAACTGACACTAAAAGACTGAAATAATGGAAAGATAACATGACTATTGTCCTCGAAGAATGAGGACTCACCACTGATGCTGCTGAAGTAGAGATCAGGAACCGATCTATACGTTATCTAGATGCTGGGAACCTGGACCTACATCACGAGAAGATGTAGCGCAAAGTATGTGTCAGTACTTGAAAGGTACTGAGCATGCAGGATAGAGTGAAGTTGAAATAAACATATAACTGAACAAGCAATAAAGCAAGAGTATAATCTGAACATGATATAGATACTGGATACTGAGCTAACTGAAATCAATGACCAAATTTATAACATGCTGAGACTGAATACTAACTGTACAGAAATGTGGTCAATGCAATGAAATCTAATTGAACTGTGGGAGCTACTAATAACCGATAATAAAATCACATGAGCTTAATGTGGAGTCTGATGTATACCCCCATTGAGAGGACCCAATACACCTGGCCAAATGTATAGAGGCATACTGGTGTGGTCACTAAAATGATGCCCACAGAGGGGACTTACAACCTACGTGGCTCGTAGTTCTGGGACTATATGGGTGACTAACCATAGTCCAACTCGATATTATGCTACTCCCAATAGATTAAATGATTAACACATTATGACTGAATTTTGTAATATACTGGATAGCTCAAAACTAACATGCAAACTGGGAATGCACATTAATATACTGATAATGACACATTCACAAACTGAGGCATGTATATCTGAAATAACTGAAATATCTGACCTAGCATGTATAATTCAAGAACTAAAGAGATACATAGCTAGGGTTCTGAAATTTATGCTAGAAACCAAGCAATAACATGATAATCTAATTTGGAACATTTAAATAACTAATTCATGATAATCTGGTGAAGTTCTAGAAACCCTAGGTCTAGTTAATAATAGGGAATCAAGAATCTGACTGAACTCTAGGGACCTAATGGGCGAAAGGAACCCACTAGTGAAATCCCACATACCTGGTGACAAATTCCACGGAGAAATCTTTCTATTTCGGGTTGGAACTGATGGAATCTTGTTGCGTTCTTGAACTAGGGTTCTTGACCTCTTTTCTCCTCTTACGCTTTATTTTTTCTATGTTTGATTAATGATTTGACTTAGGTAAGTTCTAGTTATGTTTCTAGGCTTAAACTGACTAATACCTCATAATTTAATGTCTAAACGACATAGTTTAGGGGTCAAATGAATAAGGAAAAAAAGAAAAAGACCCTCGACTTAACTGATGTCGAAGTGACTGACGGACCGTCAATCGATTGACGGTCAGTGTTGGTCATCCGTCAATCAGTACTGGAGGCTGAAATTTGGGGGTCTGACCTAAGACCCTGAACCACGGACCGTGGTCTGACCTACGGTCCGTAGGTCCTGGCGTGGGTATACCCTTAGCCAAATTTTTGGGCTGAGTTCTGTGGGAGGTTTTAGGTGTGAACCACGGACCACCAGCATGGGCTGTGGGTGGCGACAGTGAGTCGCACCTGCAATTTCTGGAAATCTGTTTTGAGGTCCGTTCTCGAATACGGTGTGTTACAAAGGGGGTACTATGACTTTTGCAAAGTTCCACTGTCTTATTAAAAGAAGTGTTATAGTTCAATGGGGGTAATGATGTATTTTCTCAAAAAAAATTCATTGATATTTTCTTAGAACAAAGTTATTAAATTTACCTTGGATGGATTAAGCATATGATCATGAAATTAACCTAGAGTTGAATTCTATATGATCACTCAATTAATAATTATTAATTCAGAAAGTTATTTTCTTTGTTTAAAAAAGTTAAAATTACGAAGAAAAAAAATAACTTTTAAAGATAATAACTAATAGCTGAATGACCATATGAGTTATCATGTAAACCCAAATTCAAGTTCAATATATGAAACACATATTGCTTCAACATATATAAATTCCACCAAAAGTATTAAAAAAATTTACACTTTCGAATGAAAATACAAAATCACACTTTGTTTTCAAATCCTACAACCATGAATTCATAATTAGGTTGGTGGCTCGATGAGTTTAAATACTTGTTTGATTATGGAGTTGTTGGACCTAAAATTATTATAAGAAAAATTAGACAAAATATTCATTAGATTAAAATTTATTACTCAATGTAACTCAATTATTGCTTATAAGCAATTTATTTGTAATATTGCAGTAGTTGGTCTTTATCAAAGGGACAAAGATGGTTGGTGCGTTAATGAACTCAATACACCTTTCATGATTTTTTTTTGCAAATCTCTTATCTATTTTATCAAATGGAGCAATAATAAAAAAAATATTCATCAACAAACTCTATGTTAACAAACTCAATAATGTTTGTCGTCATGATATTATAATGGTAAGAATAAACCATCAAAACAACTAAATAATATGAACAGATGCAACGACAATTGAAACATAAGTCATTGTTGCATTTATTTTCACAATTGTTGCATCTGTTTAAGTAATTGTTATAATTATTAGGATAGTTGTTGAAACAAATGCATCATTTGTTAAAATATATGCAACATTGAGATAATTTTGACAATAACAATAATAATAATAGGATGTACCTATTTTTTGGGGAAAAATATACCGCTCTATCTATGAAATTCAACACGTTCAAGATGATCAACCGCCCCTGAAGTCATATCTTCTGTTTAATTGAAGTGATCATTGAACACATTTACCTTATATGTTTTTTATTGCTTCATAAAAATGGTAAATGACTCTTTCATTGTGAAATCTATTCAGATTGACTTATTTTAGGTGTATCATGCAATAACCATAATAAATTGAAGAGTGGACTTTTGAAATCATCTTTCTAATACTTGAGTGTTGATAAGAAATTATGCACAATTCAAAGATAATTCAAGGGTATCATGTACAAAATTCTTATTTGCACGAAAAAAATTTCATAGAAGGCATCAAATTCAAAATCTACTACACAAAATCACATAAAATTATGTTTCTCCACATCGTGTGAAAGCATACAACAACACTCCGTCATACTTGTTCTTCAAAAATGTCTTCGACAATTATGATTTTTCTCATATGCACAAAATCAAGAATTTAAGCTTCATAGAACACAAAAAATATATTTGAACTTACTATTTTTATCAATCTTCAGCAACGTCTTACTTTTCAAGATTTACTGTCCTAAACATATAATGGTATGCATCAAGCATTGCATACTCATGCTTATATGGCCCTCTTGTCAAAGATTTTACACTCTTTTTTCCCTTTTAAAACTTTTAATAATTGACCTTGTAGTTAAATTCAATACAAATTAAATTTTTAATATCATTTACAGATAGGGCTTTACCTTCGAGAAATTTATCTTTGAAGTATCTACCTATGACTTTTGATATGGCATGTAAGCTATGGTTCATAAAATGTTGAGAATCATGTGTGCAACTTTTCATACACAAAATGTGAGTTAATTATCTTCTTTAATTTTTATTTTTTTTAAGTAAACAATTTTTGACGCAACATCAAATTCTTGATTATTCATGAATAACACACAATTGTAGAAATTCATTTAGTATAGTTTTTGATGTATTGTTGAAAACCTTAAGGACTCGTTTGGTGTAAGGGATAATACCAAATAGTCCCGGGATTAAATTATAGTACCGCTTATTTTGTTGTTTGGTTGGCAAGTTCGGGATAACTTATCCCGGGATTAATAATTAGTACCGGGATAAGTTATCCCTCTCCTTGGGTGGTATAGTAATCCCGGGATAACTTATCCCGGGATAAAATAGGTAAATGACAAAAATGTCTCTTTCAACCCTTTTGTTGTATCACTTTTTACCTTAATGAAGGGCATTTTTGTAAATAAATAAATTGTTCTTAAAATTTATTATTTTGAATATAACAAACCAAACACTCAATAAAAAATAATCCCAACACAACTTATCCCATCATAACTAATCCCAACATAACTTATCCCAACATAACTTATCCCATCATAACTCATTTTCAAACCAAACGACCCCTAAGTGTAAGAATGTGTTCACTAACATTTTATTTATCTAAAATATTCATATAAATCCCACCATATTCATAATATTTTTTGGTATTGAAACAAATTATTATTTTCTACGAACTTTGCAATCATGTACACCTTTAAAATGAATCTAGTTTTAAATAATTATTATACAAATTAACTTTATTTTTTATTCTAAAAAGAGCTGCTCTCTATTTTTCACCACCTGTGTATGTAAATGATGAAAACATGTTTCAACTCACAATTTAATTCACAATTCGTAATAATTTTATAACAAAATCATCATATGCTACATCTTGATGCACAACTATGACTATAGTTTCTATTATGTCTCTACCCTTCCAACATCCATTATAATATTATTGGACTCGATTCATTCACCATGACATGCAATTCTTATTACTATTTTGTTTCTCCATAAATGGTGTTCAAGCTACCTATAGATATTATGATTTAATTTTTAAAAAAAAAGTGACCACGATAGAAGAAAATTTGTGACAAAATAGAATAACGGTCGTAGTTGATTCAACGTCACTTGCAACAACAAATACAACAATTATTATAATAAATACAATAGTTGTTGAACCATATTCAACAATTGCATTTGTTTAAGTAGTGCTTTATTTGTTTCGAATTCATTAAGAGTGTTTCTTTTTTATTTTACAACCACTTAATGAGTTTTGGATAATTCTGAATGATTAAGATCTATAACAAAGTCTTAATATCATTAAAATGTTTATTTAAGAATTTCTACAAAGATAACAATGCACCACTACTCTTCTATTTTCATTCATCATTCACAACCATTATTTCTACCACAACTATTACCACCACCAATCTCCACCATCCTTAGCCTAACCACAATCAACACTACCATCAAAATCAATCATTATCACCATTTGCCATCATCTGTAATCATCACTATCGATCATTGGTTACATCCGCTAATCAATATCGATAATTGCTACCACTTAGTCAATGCAATATATCGTTAATCATCATTAGTTATTAGTATCATTCCACTACTAATTATCAACCGCCACCATTAATAATGACAGATAATCGTTATTGTCAATCACTATACCATAAGATACATCCACGGTTAACATCATCAATTAATACCATCTCAAATTGATATTAGTATCATTCCACTACTAATTATCAGTCGCCACTATTAGTAACAATGACAATCACTATACCATAACATAATATGCACAATTAACACCATCCCAAATTGATAAACATAATAACCTTTTTTTTTTTTTTAATTTCCCACCTCCCTAACAAAGACGATTCCGAATTCAGGGGACTCGAACCCGAGACCTCTAATAAATACTTATCACTCCACCACAATCCTTGTTAGTCACAACTCACAATTATATTTATTACTAGATTTTGTTGCCCGTGCTATGCACGGGCCCAATAACATAAATGGTATGTTTTGGGGCTAATAACGAAGTTTTTGAAGCGATTGTTTGCGTGGATAAAGGAATAAGTTTTTTTATCACAAACCTGTACTTTCTTTGATGCTATTCAAGGCACAATAAGACTACCCACATACAACATTTTTGAACAATTTTATGTTGTCAATTATCACGATTTAATTTTAAGAATCAGTCAATTTTTTTTTCTGTTTTTTTAATAAATATTTTAAGTTGTCAATTATCACGATTAATTGTATTTTATACATAATTTTTAACGATAGATTAATTTCAAGAATCAATAGAATTTTTTTAAATGTATTTATTTTTGAAATATTTTATGTTGTCAATTATCATGATTTATAGTATTTTTACGATAGATTAACTTCAAGAATCA
>NW_006239194.1:195847-201883 GCF_000226075.1 Solanum tuberosum | reverse complement strand
ACCCTTTGAAAAAAGTCACAACTTATCGGAAAAGTCACAACTCATCGAAAAAAGGCACAACTTAAGTTAGGGATATTATAGTATTTTAACATTCAAGTTAGGAGTTCATGCTTTTAAGGTAATATTATATTATATTATATTATATATATTATATTATATTATATATTATATAAACTCCCTTAGAAAATAAATATATATTATATATATTATATAGTAGAAAAAAAGTAGAATATAAGTAGAATATTATATAGGGAGTTTATGATGGGACATTCAAATGTCCCATCATAAACTCACTCTTATATATAAGTAGAATTTATAACCATCACCAATTGCTATATTAAAATTTTAAAATATTTTATTAATATAACATTAAATCAATTTAATCTTTATTTAAATTTTGTATTTATTATTTTTTAAATAAAAATAAATTCTACACTTCAAATATTAGAAAACAAACAATCTCAATCATTATAAGTTAAATCTTAATATTCAAATATATTTTCAATTTAGACCTTTGTATTTTAATTTATATCTTAATATTTTCAGACATTTATTCAAATTCAGACATTTTAATCTTGAAAACAAGCCGGGGTAAGTTTTTTGTTTTATTATTAGTCAAATAAACCTCAAAGACTAAAACCCTACTCCATTGTTACTCCCAGTTCAATTTTCCAGTTGCTCAGTGCTCTAGAATTTACAAATAGTTCCATTTAGGGCTTGGATTAACACCTACAACAGCTAAGCTCAGTTCAAGCCCTAGCGATTTTTTTGAGCGAATATGTCAGGGGACAATGAGATTGTAATGCGTGATGTTACTAATGCTGGACTTGTAGTTAGTGACCGCATTGGCCGTGATGTAGCTTCTCAAATCGATCTGGAAGATGCATTGGAAGCTTCTAGATATGCCAGTCATCCTTATACTGCTCAACCCCGTGAGGTAACCACCAATTTCATCGAATTTTGGGATTTTAGGTTTCATTGCTTGTTAAATGTGTTTTTGCTTATGGAGTTTTGAAGATTTTAGATTTTGCGTGGAAAGATAAATTGGGTTTTGGTTGGAGAGGTGGGGAAGCATTTTTGCGAAAGAGCTTTTTTCGAATTTTTGGCGGACTTAGTTAATTAGCAGGCCTTGTGGTTGTTGATGTTGTTATTGTAGTTTTTCAATTTTTAGAAGAAATTGAATTATTACAAAGCTTGGACAAAAGGGTTAATTTTATTTCAAAGCTTGGACAAAAAAGTTCTGGTCTTTTCAAAAGACAACCAAATGAGACAAAGTTCTGAAGATTGGAAAAAGATTTTGCAACCATTTTTTTCCATCCAAATGCCATAGATATAAAAAAAACACTTTTAATGGCTATCCTTGAATTCTAAAGATATTGTTTGTCAAATTATAGAGTTCTAAAGATTGGAAAAAAGTTTTGTTGTTTGTTTGTCAACCCGACTTGATTTCCTGAAGACGTGTGAGTATCCCCAACTGTGTGCGTCTCGTTATTCCCGATAGAGTCCCTCAGAATTGGAAGTTGAGACTTCCTAAGATCTTCAGTCTTCGATTGTAAAGAGTTTTCTGGCCAAGGGACTGTCACTGCATCGTGTCGTCGTGTTTCTCCCGTGAAAAGACCAGGTCTTTTTTTCCGAAATAACCCCATTGCTACCCCAAGTGGAACACTAAATTTGGATTGTTTATTTACTTACTCGATGCCAGTCTGAGTGAAGTTTATTTTGAAACTGGTAATTTCAGTCGGAGTGAAGTTTATTTTTGAAACTGGTAATTTCAGTCAAAGTGAAGTTCATTTTTGAAACTGGTAATTTCAGTCGAAGTGAAGTGTATTGTGACAAATTGCAGTAATTAGGCATGTGTATCTTTATGTCATTTATATTACTAATAGAACAACAACAACCATAACAACTATGCCCAAGTCCCAAATAAGTTTGGATCTGTTATATGAATCACTAGTAGCTAAGTCTACATTGATACAACGGATTTGTAAATTTTCTGAGGTAACTTTCTTCCATGTGATTTTAAATATTTCCTATCCTCTTTTTAACACATTCACTTACCATAGTTTCACTCCTACGATTGGTGCAATGGTAGGTCGATGGAAGACATGTCCAAACCATCTGAAGCAATTTTCTGGCATTTTATTCTCAATGTGTGCTATTGCACATTCTGACTAATGTGGTCATTTTACTCTTATCCAATTTTGTATGACTGCTATCCATCTTTACATTCACATCTCGACAACACTCATCTTGCAGATATGTTGGATTTTACAGCCCAACATTTACTACCATATACCGTTGCCGGTCTTACAGCTGTCCTATAGAAATTACCTTTCACTATAGTCTTCTTTCACATAACAACTTAGCAACAGTTTTCCATTTGCACCATCTGATTTTAATCCTATGAGTACAATGTAGCATCTTAATCTATCATTCCATGCTCTTGAAACAAGAAGCCAACATATCTATATTGTTTGCATTTTGGCACTGCAATCCCGTCTAGTCTCACATCAACTTCTCTCTTTCTCATGTTGACCAAACCTTCAAGGCATGTATTCAGTCTCAGTTCTATTTATCCTAAAACCCATACTCTCTAAACTGTTTCAACACAATATCATAAGCAACTAGCATACCCCATAACACCTCATCTTATATTGTGTTGGTTAGGTCGTCCATAGTTAGGGTAAACAAGTAGGGGCTAAATGTCGATCTCTGGTGTAAACCCACTATTAGGAGGATTTTTTGTATCACCTACTACTCGCCTATTACTGTTTTCATGCTAGTGACTGCTCCTTTAAACATATCCTTTATGTCCTTTATATACTCCCTTTGTTCCAATTTATGTGACTCACTTTCCTTTTTAATTTTTTTTTTTGTTGAACTTGGTAACTTTGTATTATATCACAAAACAGTACATGGGTCGTACTGTAACCTTATATACAAGAGTACTCCTGATTTCACTTCTCTACGTCTAAATTGAGTCTAACACATCAATAATAGAGACAGTGTCATTAGAGTATAACTGATTACACCAAAAGACTAAAAGTAAAATGCAGTTTAGTTTAACTTTCTGCACATTGTTCTCTATGCTCTCAAAACATCTTGAATTCCTTTCTTTCCAAACAGCCCACCAGATAGCCCCCGGGATAATTCTCCATCTACCTCTATCCTTGGCATGTACACCTGCTTCCTCCCAGCATAGTAATGCCTCAGCCACCTTCCTGGGCATTGTCCAGGAGATGCCTTTGTGGCTTAGGAATATTCTCCACAGATGATGGGTGTACTTGCAATGTAAAAATAACACACCCAAACATTTTTCATCGCATTCTATCCCCTGTATATAGTTCCACTATCTTTAAGTTCCAGGAATGCTAACTTTTGCCACTTCGCGCAGGTTATAACATACGCGCTCTCAACATAGGTGATACTCGAACCCTTAATACTGTAAACCGTTTCACACGTTCCACTAAATATTTTTTTTGAAACTGGTAACTTAACGTTCCACTAAATTTAACAAAACTACTTGCAGCACACTGTTATTGGGCTTATGAAATTGCTTAAATGTACTTTATGATTCTTTTTAATTCTACTAAGACACAAAAACGCCCAAAGTTAAAATTGTTACTCACTATTCCCTCTGTACCTCTAACCATCTAGATTCAGCATACATAGCAACTGAAACTGAACTATCAAAGCAGAGTGTTCCGATTAACAAGATACCAAAACACTCCGTTGTTTGGGTGATGAGAGTAATAGTAATTTGAAAGGGTTCAGTAATTTCATACAAGAATTCAAGGCATGAGAGCATTTTACAAATGATAATCTTAGTTGACGACGAGGTAATATCATTGACACATTCACTTACGTTAATCAACCTATTCTAGGCTTATGTGACATGTGAGTCTCAACCTATAAAGGTATCAGGCAGCCTCCAGTATGTGCTTATAGAATATATATTTAGAGTATATTTGTTGATACCTCACTTTAATATGCTCTTTCCAAACTAGGGACTTTTGGGATTTCAACTCTTTCCGTGAGTAGTGTGCTGATCCATACAATGTTTCAAAAAGCACTAGACTTGCGCACCAGGTACACTCCATGTTTTATATGTTCAACATTATTTATTTAACCTCACTGCCACAACTAATGTTAAAACTATACTTAAACAAGGTAGGCAAGCTACCTTTTGGGGGGAAATTATATAGCACCAGTCGTATCGATTTTCAATCCACAAAATTACAAAACCAAAGCCCTTCACATATTTATGTTGTACAGTAACTACTCTCATCAGAAATGGAGGGCGTGAAGTCATAAAGGCTGAAAAGAAAGATATTACAATAACACCAAGTAAGGTAATGAAAAAAGCTACAGAAGCGTTGTTAGATATTACAATGGATGGATTGTTGGCTGATACACAAGTACCCTTCTAACCAACTCTAAAACTTTCCACAACAGCCCATTACTATTTACAGAATGTTACATGACACTAATGAAACTTTCATTGGTTGTATTCACTATTCACAGGTTCGGCTGAATGAGAAACAAGATAACAATCACCATGCAACGTCGAAAGGCCACAACACTATAGTGCAGAATTACGGGTTCCAAATGCTGATTCAAGCACAATTACTTACTTAGAATTAATCAGAAAATTCGGCAACAAATTATTTGCCGAACTAATAAGGAACTTTGTAAAAGATGTTCAACATGACTGTCCAGCAACAAAATACAAAAAACAAGGCAGCCAGTCAATAGGGCGTAATGGAGTACTATTTGCAAACTTAAATTCGGTGAGCCGGAAACATGTGTTCCAACACTTCATTTAGATTATAACGAAACCATCCTTAAAATATAGCATTATTGCATATACAATGGATCTAAGAAATAAAGTATGCACAAAATTGCACGGATAACATATGCCAAATAGAGTATGGAGATTATTCCATGGTTTTATTGGGGCAAATATAGAACCAATATTGTTTCAACGATATATGAATTTCATCACTAGGCAAATACATGCAACGCATGTGCGGTGAATCTAGTAACTAAAGAATTGCAAGGATTACCAGGATATGTACTTCTTGGATTTGGATAAGGGTGCAAGGGCTCCAATGACTTCACATTTCCCCACAACTTACGAAACGCAGGACCCTAAAAAGATGTAGCATTATATTGTCAAAACATATATATACTCTTTAACAACAAAATAATAGATATCCAGATTATTAGTACTAGAAACAATAGATAACAAATTTTCCATACATTTTACATTTTAGAATATACATTTTGAACTCTTTGAAGTTCTGATCAGTACCGATAAATGGTGCTATTTATAGATAATTTGTAATATTCTCTACATGGGTCATTCAATAAAATCATCAGCTTTTATCAAAGCATAAGCAATTAAGCATAGGCAAACAAATAAATTCAATAGATGTAGCATTTTATTGAATCTTAATCAGAGTAGAAAGAGTGGATTACCTTCCTAGTGGCTAAAGTTGGAGTTAAATCCTCAGTAAAAACTGTAATTGCAGTGTATTGTACAAGATCAACAGTGGACTTTGCCAGAAACAAGTGAACAATCAATGAAGCAAATGATAACACCAGGCCTCCTAATGCTGCCCATTTTATTTTGGATTTCATCTCAATAATATTGGGATAGAAACATGGATATGGGCATCAAGTATATCACAAATCATATCAAACTTTGAGGTAAATCTCACGGATACATATGAATAAGTAGAACCTGGATCAAATATCACATTAGCCATCCGGTCACAGACAAGAATAGTACATGTGATCACCGCGTCAGATGTCTCTGCCTCATTCTTGCCCGGAAAGGCATAGAACTGAGCCCTATCATCTTGATGAGCCACTTCTTGCATGTTACCTCTACCTGCATTACCATTTCATCTACCTACACGGCTTCGCTGATTACCTTCTCGCCCACCTTATGGGTGTCCTCTACCATTATTACCATTTCCCGCGGGTACCACTGCTCTAGACTGCTGCTGCGCGGAATCTAACACACGTGGG
>NW_006239194.1:173222-195417 GCF_000226075.1 Solanum tuberosum | reverse complement strand
AGTCTAAAAAAGAATAACACATTTCTATATTTAGTAACAGTTCAATTTTAAAATGTCAATTTTACTCTTAATGAAATGATTTATTGCCACACAAACATCTACCACTCATTTTAGACCTTAAGTTCTAAAAGTCTTTCTATCTTTCTTAAACTCTGTGTCAAATCAAACTACATCATATAAAATGGGACGGAGGGAGTATTTAATATGGATTTCTTATATTACTAATAGAAGGATAATTTATTTTTAATGAGTTTTTATATTGTAGTGTTGCCTCTTAGCGTGTAATATTTTATTAAGGATGTCATTTTGTCCTCGTGAATCAGCTGAAAGTGCTCCGTTGAAGAAAATTAAAATCTGTTACGAATAACATTCACAGGTAGCATGGAGTAACTCTCTCCTATCACACTATACGGAGTAAAAGTGGTAGAAGAAGCTGTTTGAAGTAGAAAAGTAGATTATCCTTCGAAAACATTATTTTACAGAGGCTTATCAAAGAAGAAAATAGAAGAAAAACATATATGTTTAACCAAGGTTGGAGGTTATATTCTCAAGGTTGTATAAGAAAACAGTAGAGATATTTATAAACAAGTGTGTTAATGGAGTAATTTAGTAATTGGTAGTTCCGATAGTGCATGTTCCAAATATCATGTTCTTTAACATTTTTAGTTGGGCCAGGGTCACCCCTTTAATCAGTCTAGACTCCTTCATGGGTTTTATCAGCTCCTTAGTTCTTTGATAGTTGTTTTGTCTCTTTTTGAGCTGATATTTCCATCTTTTGTAATCTGTGCATCTTCTTGATGCTTTTGTCAATGTTATCTCTCTTACTTCATAAAAAAAAAGTCATGTTCTTTAACAAGGCTTTAATCTAATCTCAGACAACTGACCAAAGAAGTGATTGTAGCATGTGTAAGATTTGTGGGTCTTCAATTATTTAATGTCATAATCACACTCATCAATTATGTTGATCATGTTTCCTATGTTACTATTTCCATTTAACAGCTTTAAATTATATTTATAGACATTTAACATTTGCAATCCTGATATGATTTCATATTGCAATTCTTAACCACATCAAACATCTTTTATTCTATCTTGCTTTGGTAAGACACTAAATCTGTTCATTCATGTTACCGCTGTAGTGGCCTCCTTTAGTGGAAGTCGTGGACTCTTGGGAGTTGCCTTCTGTATTGATTGAGAGATATAATGCATCCAGTGGAGAAGGAACTGCATTATGTGGAGTATTTCCTGAAATTCGCAGAGCTTGGGCATCAGTGGACAACACATTGTTTCTTTGGCGGTTCGATAAGTGGTGAGTATAAACAAAATTTGACAAAGTCATTAGTACTTCATTAATATCACACCAGCTCGGGATTTTCTATATCCCATCAGCAATAGTCCAGGCATGTGTTAACTATTATTCTTTAGTGTCACACCAACGTGTGCAAAAAATGTGCACAAAGCTTGTGAGTAACTCAACCACAACCATCTACTTAACTATGCTGCAAATATCAAAAAAAAAAATTGCATTTCCGAGGTGTTATCTTAGTTAGTGAATGTGTACATGCTAAACAATTTTGAGTTCCATTGTCTATGAGTTTTGACCTTGTCTTTCAAGTTCAATTATTAAGTATTGATCTTTGAGCATTGATAGATCTTTTACCAGAAATATGGTATATCCTTTGTGGAATCAATTATCAAATACTTTTATGTGCTAACCTCCAAGCCCCAAATTATTTGTTGTCGAATCTTAGGCCATTTCTATAATTTATCTTTCAAGTTCGCCTTTTTAGTCATCCACACTCAAGCTTCTGTTTGTATCAAGTGAGATCTTTTAGATTTGTTCAGAAAGTTCAGTTATGCATGGAATGAGCTACATATTGAGAATTTCAGAATGGTTTATTTTTTTGTGGTAATAAAGTTCAAGACATTTTGAAGTTTATTGTTCATATGGTCCATGATGTGTGGGATCTTCTTTTATTTAGTTATTAATGTCCTTTTCTAGGATGTACTTCCTAACAACATTCCTTTTATGGTGCTGTTTTCACCAAGAAAATCCTTACTTTGCCTATCAAAAAGTTACAAAATAAAAACTAAAGCTTTAGGTTTTTACTGGTTTGTTCATTATATTTTGTTTTGTGGATTCTTATTCTGCTGATGGTATCATGTTTTGTTTAGGGATGGTCACTGTCCTGAATATAGTGGAGATGAACAAGCTATATGCGTTGTTGGCCTAGCCAAAGTCAAACCTGGAATTTTCGTGGAGGCCATCCAGTATCTTCTGATCTTGGCAACTCCTGCTGAGGTACTATATCTTCATGAATGTTCAACTTTATTTATCCAAGTTATGTGATAGGCATTTGTCATGACTCAATTTAACTAAGCTGTGATGACACCTAACCCAACCCGTCAGGCGAACCACTTCATACAAATAAATATGATACAAAAACAACATATTGTGATAAAGTCTAACAAAATATTAATGAGGCAATACCAAGTCTACAACGCGGTAATAGTCAATTCAACCCCCAGTAATTGGTGTCACAAGTCATGAACTACTAGAAATAGGAAATACGACTTTGTTATAAAACAGAAATAAAAGACCCTAAGCTACCATGAACTAGCTGGCAGTTGATAAGGAATGCCGATAGAACTCCCAATTTACCAGATGCCTAGTCTTACTTTTTTCTGGTCTAAATCAGCTAATGTATCTTGCACTGAACAATTTTTGGAGTTTATTGGTTCCCTTGTCTTAGATTGACTAACTGTAAAGGAACTTCCCTTTTTCTTTATCCCAGTTTCTTTCGTCAATTTTTCTTTCATTGTAAGTTGAAAC
Organism: Solanum tuberosum; assembly: GCF_000226075.1. Classification (NCBI taxonomy): domain Eukaryota; kingdom Viridiplantae; phylum Streptophyta; class Magnoliopsida; order Solanales; family Solanaceae; genus Solanum; species Solanum tuberosum. The sequence goes on along the minus strand of NW_006239194.1, from coordinate 192,584 downwards.
TATGCATCTTCTTGATGCCCTTTTGGAGTGAAATACCTTACTTTATCAAAAAAAAAGAAAAAGATACGGTACCCTCATATACATTGTATATATAAAACAATATCAATTTGGAAAATACCCTCATTGAGGTCAAAGTCTTAACATACCTCAATCCAAGTAAAGCTTTGACCTTCAAAAATAGTCTTTGCACGTTTCAAGTCTATTAAATGAATCCAATCTATGCAAAAGATTAATTAATGATGTCAGACAAGGCTATTGGACTTAATTCCTTAAGTGAGTTCTCGGTTAAAGCCAAAGTCAACCAAAAACTTACTCCTTAGTCAACTCAGTCAAACTGGAAAATAAATTCATAATTAGCTGAGGATTTCAAATTGTATGCATTCTCACTTCAAGTTCATTTGCATGCCTAAATCTTCAGTTTGTGCTTTTAGGGTTTATGTCTCAAATCCCCAATTTTACCCATCTAATTCCATGTTTAGATGTTAAATCTAGAGAAAATTGATGATTTAAACTAAAATAAATGGCACTCAAGGGTGTGGCCTAGTGGTCAATGAAGGGGTTGAGATTCAAGGTAATTTGTTTGTTGTTTTTGTCTTCAATCATATCTGTCGGCTTACCGCACCATATTGCCTATAGATCTGGATATATTGGATCTCTTACATGGAATAGTGGAGATATTGTTTAAGTTACCAGTATCTGGTGTAGAATGACCCTGTACATCTAAACCATAGCCTCCAGTTTTTAGTTAATTTTTTGTGCACCCATAAGATCTCTATTAGTATAGAAGTTTTTTTTGTTTTTTGAAGAACCATATTTTTTGTGTAGGTTCCCCGCGTTTCTGTATACCTTTTGTATCAGAGACTTTCTCCACATCAATGAAATTATTACTTTATCAAAAACAGTATCAGAATACGAATGGATTTGTGATGTAAGCATTAGTTTGCTTTATTACCAGTGAAATTTAGATGTCTGTTTTTAGTCCATGTTTCCTCTCTCATCTATAACAATATAAATTTGTTCTTCCTTTGGTCCTCTCATTTACCTCTAGCTCTATTGCACTTAGTTGATCCTTGTAGGTGTATGTTGTTCTGCAAGCAGTGACGGAACTGATCCATATGCTGAGGTGTCACTTCAGCCATTACCAGATTATACAATTCCATCTGATGGAGTGACCATGACATGTATCAGTTCCACAGACAGAGGTCACATTTTCCTTGCAGGCCGTGATGGCCACATTTATGAATTGCAGTACTCAACTGGTTCGGGGTGGCAGAAGCGATGCCGCAAGCTCTGTCTAACTGCAGGTCTTGGAAGTGTCATATCAAGGTATTCCCTTTCTCTTTGGTAGTGGGGGTTGTTTCAGTAGTCTACATGAAACTATATTTTACTGCCCTTTCTTTGGTCTTGCAATTTGCATAGTCATCAATGGTTTTCCAGAGTCTTATAACATCAAGGTTCTCAACTGTGCGTGCCTTGTTAGAACTATGAAGTGAAGGGCCTGAGTGTAGAGTGAGGTGTAAGAATAATAGCTGTTTTATTTCCTGCAGGTGGGTGGTGCCAAATGTTTTCAAGTTTGGAGCCGTAGACCCCATTGTTGAAATGGTCATTGATAATGAGAGACACATCTTATATGCACGTACCGAAGAGATGAAAATTCTAATGTTTTCTCTTGGAGAAAATGGGGATGGGCCCCTTAAAAAAGTAGCAGAAGAAAGAAATTTGATAAATCAGAGGGATTCTTATGGTGGTAGGCAACCAGCTGGTTCAAGGGCTCCTAGATCAGCCAAAACAACCATTGTTTCCATCTCACCGTTATCCGTCTTAGAATCAAAATGGCTACACCTTGTTGCTGTGCTATCAGATGGCAGAAGGATGTATCTTTCCACGTCTTCTTCTGGAGGAAACAATAGTACTGCTGGAAGTTTCGGTGGTCTTAACCATCAAAAGCCAAACTGCTTAAAAGTTGTAACAACTAGGCCAGCTCCTCCTCTAGGGGCAGGTAGTGGGCTTCCATTTGGAGCTGTATCTCTTGCTAGTAGATCACAGAGTGAAGATCTGTCACTGAAGATAGAATCAGCCTATTATTCTGCTGGGACTCTTGTCCTTTCTGATTCATCTCCATCAACTGTTTCTTCTCTTCTTATTGTAAATCGGGATTCAAGTTCTCAATCTTCTTCAAGTAGCTTGGGAGCAGGTGCTAGGAGTTCCCGCCCACTCCGTGAATTGGTGTCATCCCTGCCCATTGAAGGAAGGATGCTTTTCGTGGCAGATATTCTACCCCTACCAGATACAGCAGCCGCGGTGCAGTCACTTTATTTACAGCTGGAGTTCGGCTATGATAACTCAGGGGAATCCTGTGAAAGAACTTCGGGTAAACTTTGGGCTAGAGGTGATCTTTCAACCCAACATATATTACCAAGAAGGAGAATCGTCATATTCAGCACTATGGGTATGATGGAAGTAGTTTTTAACAGACCAGTCGATGTACTCAGGAGACTATTGGAATCCAATTCACCTAGGTCATTATTAGAGGATTTCTTCAGTCGTTTTGGATCTGGAGAGTCTGCTGCCATGTGTTTAATGCTTGCTGCGAGGATAATCTATACCGAGACCTTAGTAAGTAATGTTGCTGCTGAGAGGGCAGCTGAAGCATATGAGGATCCAAGACTTGTTGGAGTACCACAGCTAGAAGGTAGTGGTGCATTTTCAAATACTAGAGCTCCAGCTGGAGGATTTAGCATGGGCCAGGTTGTGCAGGAAGCTGAGCCTGTTTTCTCCGGTGCTCATGAAGGTCTTTGCTTATGCTCATCAAGGTTACTTCTACCTTTGTGGGAGCTTCCTGTTTTCATCACGAAAGGAAGCATAACTTCTTCAGACACATTTGACAATGTAGTAATTGTCTGCCGACTTCCTGGTGAGACGATGCAAATCCTGGAAGACAAGATGCGTTCTTTAGAGAAGTTCCTGAGATCTAGGAGGAATCAGAGAAGGGGACTTTATGGTTGTGTTGCTGGCCTAGGTGACTTGACAGGCTCAATTTTGATTGGAACTGGCTCGGATATGGGGGCTGGTGACAGAAGTATGGTAAGAAATCTATTTGGATCTTATGCTCGCAATGTTGAGTCCAATGAAGGTGGATCTTCAAACAAAAGGCAACGACTTCCTTATAGTTCTGCAGAGCTTGCTGCCATGGAGGTAAATGTTTTAAAGAATTGGTTTTCTTTTATCCCAAGGCATAACTTACTTGCAAAGCCAATCGGAATGTTTACAGGTTAGAGCAATGGAGTGTATCAGGCAATTGCTCCTTAGATGTGGCGAAGCCCTATTTTTGCTGCAACTTCTTACACAACATCATGTGACACGGTTGATTCAGAATTTTGAAGCTAATATCAAGCAGGCCCTAGTTCAGTTGACATTCCATCAACTAGTTTGTTCAGAAGAGGGAGATAGACTTGCTACGAGACTTGTATCTGCCCTCATGGAGGTACTTTAACATGCACGATAAAATTATTTTTGAATGCGGGTGATTTCCACTTGGTATTAAGTAGTTAATTCTTGCTTGCAAAGGGAACAATTGTAAGATTTCCATATTAGTATGTTTATTGCTTGCACCAAATGCATATTTTATCAAGTACGGTTTTTCTGCTTCTCCAGCATTACACTGGTCCGGATGGCAGGGGAACTGTTGACGACATAAGTGGTAGACTACGAGAGGGTTGCCCAAGTTATTACAAAGAATCTGATTACAAGTTCTACTTAGCAGTTGAATCTCTTGATAGAGCTGCTTCTACATTAGATGCAGAGGAGAGAGAAAACCTTGCGAGAGAGGCATTCAACTACCTAAGCAAAGTTCCAGAGTCTGCAGATCTGCGGACTGTATGTAAACGTTTTGAAGATCTGAGGTTGGTTCATTTAGATCCATCTTCTCCTTCATCTTAGATTCAGTTTTTTTGTTCATTACCTAGATTCGTGGTGTCTCATGCTTAGCATGCTGCTATAATATTGCAGATTTTATGAAGCTGTGGTCCTATTACCTCTGCAAAAGGCACAAGCTCTTGACCCTGCTGGCGATGCTTTTAATGAGCAAATAGATGCTGGAATTCGAGATCTTGCACTTGCTCAACGTGAGCAGTGCTATGAGATTATTTTCAGCGCCTTGCATTCTTTAAAAGGTGAAGCTTCAAAGAGGGAATTTGGATCTCCTATCAGACCTATTGCTCAATCTACTCTTGATCAAACTTCTCGGAAAAAGTTTATACGCCAGATTGTCCAACTTGGTGTGCAATCTTCAGACAGAATTTTTCATCTGAAGCTGTATCAAACCTTAATTGATTTGGGCCTGGAAGATGAACTACTGGAATATGGTGGCCCCGATTTGGTACCTTTTCTGCAAAATTCTGGTCGTGAACCTACAAATGAGGTTTGTCTATTGTGATTTCCATTTTTATACTGCTTATGTTTCTCGTGTGTGATACTCGGCATTGATAGTTATCTAGTTCTTCATCATATTATTAGCATCCAGTTTATCTTGCATAATGTTTTGGTGTTTTTGGGGGATCAATTTCCTGAGCCATCAGTTCTTTCATTTTCTTCACAGGTTCATGTTGTCTCTGCAGTGGCATCACCAACTTCACCATTGGCTCATGCTAGATTACCTGCACCATCCAACCAAGCAAAATATTTTGAGCTTTTGGCTCGCTATTATGTTTTGAAGAGACAGCACGTTCTTGCAGCCCATGTTTTGGTGAGGCTGGCAGAAAGGCGCTCCACTGATGCAGGGGATGCTCCTACTTTAGAACAAAGGTTCTTATCCCAACTGACCTAATAAATATTTACGCCTATTTTTCAGGATTGAGCATAATTGGTGTGATTTTTTGTTTATTCATTCACAATCTTGCTTGAATGTTTCATTTATACCTTTATGATAGAAATTTGGGGGAGATGTACCTTTAAACTAGAGTTGATGAATTTGTATTGCAAACTATGTAGATTATTTTTTTTCTTTCACTAAATTTACAATTAAGGTAGTTTGACTAAAGCATATTTGTCACAAACCACTAGTTCTTATCTTATTTAGTACTCCATCTATCCATAATTTTATTTTATTTTGAAACTGGTATAGTGCTCCATCTATCCATTAATTATTTGTTGCATTTGACTGGGCGAGTTTGAGATGTTTAAGTTGGTGTTCCAAATTTTGTACTACTGTACCCTTATAACCTGTGTTGTAAGTTCAAGCATTTGCAATTCTGAGATCTGAACGTAATATTCACATTCATTTTAACATTTGATGAGGGCCCTAAGAATGTCTTGATTTTTCTACCATGGCAGTTCCCTGTTCTCGCAAATGCAAAATTTTAGAGGAAAGATAAAACAACTGCTCATTAAGTTAATAGCTTTCTCATAAATTTAGGTGCTGTTACTGCTTTGTGACAAAGTATTTTTAGATTTATTGAGAGTGGGAGCACTACTAATTTTTTCAAACATAGATATATAGAAAGAGGGAAAGTAGTTGCCTATTCCCTTTGGTCTGGTTCAGAAACCCCGACTTGCTGTTCCTCTAAGAGGGATTCTTAATTTGTCATTGTTTAGCTGTTTATGTTACTCAGAACAGATCTCATTTTGTTTTCTTCTGTCCCATTTTATATCACTCTATTTGATTGTGCGTTTCTTGATAGTAGTGGAATAAAATATATAGTTGTTGAAAAGTTTGATAAATAAAATATCACAGTAGAGTTTGATAGAAAGTCTAAATATGTTAGTAAAATGTAATTAAATTCTTGAAACTTAGGAAAGCTATTGAGATGAGCTTAAACAGAGCAACATGGTTAGTGAGGATTCATATAGCCGACTCCTACGTGCTTGGGATTGGGGCATAGTTGTTGTGGAAGACTTAAAAGTTGTATGAAATCATATTGTTAGTGAAGTGGTACCAAACACTTTTGGATGTATTGTAGATAGAAAGAATGATATACATATTTGAATGGAGGAAATACTTTATTTGTTGTGAGACCAGTGTTTGCTGTCTAATTTGGGTAATGGCAGGCGGCAATACTTGAGTAATGCTGTTTTGCAAGCAAAGAGTGCCCATGATAGCGATGGTATGAGTGGTTCTGCCCGGGGTGCTCTTGACAATGGGCTGCTTGATTTGCTCGAAGGAAAGCTTGCTGTTCTTCAGTTTCAAATTAAAATTAAAGATGAACTGGAGGCTATGTCTTCCAGGTTAGAGTCATCTACAAGCACATCTGAATCTGGTTCTGGTGAAACATCACCCAATATGAGTAATATTCTTCGAGAAAAAGCCAAGGAGTTATCGATGGAATTGAAGAGCATTACACAGTTGTATAATGACTATGCTGTTCCTTTTGAGATATGGGAGGTATGAAACAATCAACACACATTTGTCACCATGTGCTCTACTTTATTTATTTGTTTATTTTTGCTCTACTTTATGCATGATCTTTTTTGTTTTCTTAAATTAAACCCGTTTGGCCATGAAAATTTCACTTTTTTCCAGAAAATTATTTCACTTTATTCAACCTACTTCAAAATTTTCAAATAAAGTGAATTTGAATTTTTTGGTTTTCATGGTCAAATGGCCAAGAATAAGCTGTACTTTTTTTTTCCTTTTTCTTTTTTTCATGAACGCTCTGGTAGATAACTCTAGATCGTGAAGAGGTCTATTCTTCATCGGAGAATTTTAAGAAGTGATTTTAATCACGAATTGCATAACAAGTGAGACCATAGAGGTGACTTCTGGATTATAAACTAATAAGAGCAATAGAATATGTCACTGCTGTTATATTTAACTTTTCAATACCAAATTCCCTGTTTATAAGAGTCACTATGCAACTATATGGGCTTCTTCGATTTAAAAATAAAATTAAAAAGAAGAGCAACTACATGGGGTTTCTGTGCAGCAGTGCCAGAGGGCAGCTCAAAGCTTATATCTAAACATCACACTTTGTAAATAGGTGACATTTCAGCTTGTGAATGCTTCCCAAAGTTCTTCAGCAATTTCCACTTATCCCCTCCTTTTCCTTCACTCTTTTTCATGCCAAGGATTTGTCAATGCCATTCTTATTTACATCCTATCTGTAAAGAAATGGATATTGCGCCTAACTTAACCCCAAAGGCTAGCTCATGAGATGAGTATTGCTGACGACTATATAAGGAGGCAAATAACCCCATTTCACATCGATGTGGGGCTCTAACACCCCCTAGTATGCTTAGCACTGGACATCTGGAGCGTGGACAATATAATAATGGGACCCAACATTGGGTAACCCAGGAATTAGGATGGGTCTATTCTGATGCCACGTAAAAGAAGTGGATCTTGAGCCCAACTCAGCACTAAAGTTACCTCATGAGGTGAGGGTTGCCTGACCATATAAGGAGGCAAACACCCCTATCCTACACCAATGTGTGATTTTAACACCATCTTTCATACACCATTGGCAGTGATCGGCTAGGGCATATTGCTTAATGTGCAAAAATATCTCTATAATTTGAATATAGTTGACTAGCCTCCCAAAAGAATCGAATAGAAAGGTAAAATCACCAGCTAATGGAAATTGGTACTTTTGAATTACTCTCATCTCTCGAAGATGAAGAGATTGATCAATTTTGTCATCATTTTAAGTTCTCCAATTTCAGGCAACTGAACCAAGTATCTTTTTCATGTTTCTGACTTACAGATATGTCTGGAGATGTTGTACTTTGCTAGCTACTCTGGTGATGCTGATAGCAGCATACTGCGAGAGACATGGGCTAGGCTCATTGATCAAGCTCTTACGAGGGGTGGGATTGCTGAAGCTTGTGCTGTACTGAAGAGGGTTGGTACCCATATGTATCCTGGAGATGGAGCTGTTTTACCATTTGATACTCTCTGTCTTCACCTTGAGAAGGCTGCACTGGTATGGGCTATTTCCCCTTTTGAGCTGCCCCTGCCCATTTCCATTCTGTTAGTTCCCTTGCATGTGCTTTCAACTAGTTCAATGCTTCATTTTGGAATTTAAACTCGATTGGATCTTTAATACTGTGAAGGAGCAAGTGGTTTCTGGTGCTGAATCTGTTGGAGATGAAGATATTCCTAGGGCTCTTTTAGCTGCTTGCAAGGGTGCAGTAGAGCCTGTATTAAATACTTATGACCAGCTGTTATCCAGTGGGGCAGTGTTGCCAACTCCGAATCTTAGATTGCGTCTCCTGCGTTCCGTACTGGCTTTACTTCGTGAATGGGCACTTTCTGTCTTCGCACAGGGAATGGGTACAAGTGTTACTGGAGCCTCTCTGATTCTCGGTGGAACTTTATCATTAGGACAGACTGCAGTTGTTAATCAAGGTGTTCGCGATAAAATAACAAGTGCAGCAAATCGGTTAGTTTCTCATCAGCGGTTACTAATATGTCTTTTCACTCATTTCAGCAGTATCTAGATAGGCTTTTCAACTCTTCTGTTATCTTCTTCATGTTATGGTTCTACCAATCTTGCTGGTTTGCTATATCTTAGAATTTATTAAATGCTTTACGGTGCACCAGTTTCGTTATTACATATGTTTATTTGTGCATATCTAAATCCATTGTTTTGTTTTCTCGGTTTAACCAGATACATGACAGAAGTGCGAAGATTACCTCTTCCACAAAATCAGACTGAAGCTGTCTTTCGAGGTTTTCGTGAACTTGAAGAATCATTGTTAAGTCCATTCCCTTTTGAACGGTTTTGATTTTTGTAATATCATATGCTTGTACAATATCCTGCCTTTTCTTTGTCCTTCACTGCATATTTGATTTGAACAATATCATTTTTTTCTCAAGAACTGTATTTTATTAGTTCTGATTTCAGCATTGCCCTGATACTGCTTCCTGTGACATGTGATAATACATCAATGACGGAATTGCCTTAGAATTGGAAAATGGTATTTTATCGATTTAAAGGTCGTTAGAAATATTAGACTTCTTATGAAATCTGAAAGTCAAGATATGAATATGTTAATTTTGCATTGGTGTATAAATACGTTCTGTACATGAACCTATTATGGTTAACATAGTAATTTGATTTTAAAATTGTATTAGTTTTCTGCATATGTTTGTTTATAATAATTAAATGAGATATAAACAATGCCACAAAACATTGTGATTTGTGTCCCTATTTCCTGCAACCATAAATACCTAAAGAAGAGTTGAAAATCGTCCAAGTCTTCAATGGATGTATTGGGATGAATATGTTCCAAGACAGTTTCACAAAAATTAGGAAAATAATAACACAGTTGGACACTCTATTATGGTAAAGGAGAAAAATGCTATTGTTGAATCTTGACATGATCACGATATTGTCTGCTTTCGGGCCAAGTCGGTGCGTTTTTTTTTTTTTTTTGAAAGGTCTCATATAATGGTATTCAACAAAGTAACTTGTTTTTAAAATCTAAAATCAATGTGGGACATCTACAAATCCAACAATCTCTTTCTCGAACTAAGTTCAACATAATCTATCATCTTATAAATAACTTTCCTTTTCTAAGCTTCTGTCCAAAAAATTATTCAAATAACATAATATGAGATGATTAAAGAAAAATGTCAGAAGGCTAACACTGGGAGATGAAAATGCCTTTCCCCAAGAGAAGTCAATCAAAATTCCCTTGGAGCTAAACATAGTGTAAGATGACATCAAATATATGACGCTTTAGGTAAATTATTTAATGATTTTGCAAAGAACTAAGGAGATTATGATGCAAATTATTAAAATATGATAGGATAAGGTATAGTGTATACCTTAGGAGTGCGATCGCAAATTATGATATCGAAGATTCAAAAACTAACCTTTTGTAGCATCAACAGGTGCATTTGAGAAGTCGACCACCTTAACACTTAACAGGTTTGGTTGAACACAACTAAAGGGACTTTGAAGCCTAGGAAATTCAACTTTTTTTCTACTTGTACCTAAAATATTAAAGAGAATTTGGTCCCAACTTTCTTCTTATAAAATTTGTGTGGTTCGAAACTCCGATCAATAATATATGTCCCTCAACTTTTCTCCACTTAAATACTAAACTTTTGTCCGTGACATAATACAGATTGGCACATCACTTGTGCTGCGCTGTTAGCAAATGAGTAAATCTTGCTGCATTACTTTATGTTGGTAAAGATGAAAGAATCGTTACTGCATATTCTGCAGATAACAACAACAGCAACAACACATCCCGTGTAATCTCACAAGTAGGGTCTAGGGAGGGAGGTGTGTACGCAGCCATGCCCCTACGTTGTGAAGGTAGAGAGACTGTTTCCAATACCCTCAGCTCAAGTCTGCATTTTCTGCAGATTTTTGCTACAATTCCAAGATGATGAAGTCACACTTGAAGTTTCTATCATTGCAACAGAGTAACTCGTACTGATATCATATGCATAACTCTTAACTGACAAACCAGGGTAAACAAGAGGAAACACAACCAGAAAATAAAAACAAACATCTCCCCACCTTTGCAAAGAAGTAAGTGAACCACGAAATACTACCTGAGAAGCTATCAAATATAGATCAACTCCACAGGCCACCACAAGCTCATACTAGCATAAACCTGCAATTTTTAAAGAAACAAGGAGACTTGAATTGTTAAGACTCGACATTAACTTAACACGGACTTAGTACAACTTACGTTATTGAGTTCAGTCACAACATGCTACATGGATCTCAGCAAGTTACAAGTTCTGTCCCAACTGAAGGTCTAAATCTATGGTGTAAGGTTTACATATATCTCTTTCAGCTATAAGTTCTTCCAGAGGACCAGGCTGCAAGTAACGATCTAAATCTACGATATTACATACAGATATCTCATGAACAGTCGAGAGTATCTACCATTGACAACAACACTACAGTCACTAAAGAAAAGTAACAAGGGTAAAAGGTTAGAGAGAATAAGAGAGTAGGGTAAGAGGATAGCAAAGAATGGATCCATGTCACTATTCAATGGTTAATCTCATCGGCCTTGATCCCATTATCAGTTACTTCAGCTTCATCTGCTACTTTCCCAATTGGGACCTCTTTCACCAAGAAAGCATCTCCAACATCTTTGTCAGCCACAGACACATCAGCATGAGCATCTTCTGCTTTTCCATCTTCAGTTGGGTCATCACTTTTCACAGCATCAACATCAGAAGTTTCATCTTTCTTCTCTGCAACACAATTTGTCATTTTGTCATCTTTCTCAACCTCAGCCTCTTTAGAAGGACCATCTTCTGCATTTTGGCCTTCACCCATTTTTTCAGCTTGGTTCTCCTTCATAACATCAACAACAGAAGAATGCATTTCATCTTTCTTCTCAGCAGCATGATCAGCCATTTCGACATCCTTCTCAACAACATCATCTTTGGAAGGACCATCTTCAGTTTGGCCTTGACTTGTCGGTTTAGCTTGGTTCTCCTTCACAACACCGACATCAGTTGAAGGCATTTCATCCTTATTTTCATCTTTTCCCTCGTCATGTTTCTGTTCGACCACCTTTTCAGCTTCCACAGCCGCAGCATCCTTTTCATGTTTTTCAGCTTCCACAGCCACAACATCCTTTTCATGTTTTTTAGCTTCCACAGCCGCATCATCCTTTTCCTGTTTTTCAGCTTCTGGCATGTCAACATCCTTTGCTGCCTCAGTTTCTTCCTGGTCTTCTATGTTTTTCACATCCTTCTTAGAAGCTGAAGATTTTCTGCTTCGCTTTGTTGGAGTCACACTTTTTGCTGCAAGTGGAGCTGTCTTTGCCTTTCCAGTGATCCTTGTGGATCTTCTTGGAGCTTCCCCACTTCCCCAGTCAAACTCAGTGATTGCCGGACCGCCAGGGTGTGACTTCAGGTACTGCTGCAACTGTTTCTTTGTAGTTATCTCCTCCCCTGTTGGTGCAGTAAATACGATCTCATTTTTCTTTGGCGTCCCTCCTTTCTTAGGCAGAAACTGAGAAACAAAAACAGAAAAAATGGACATTAGTTATTGAAAATATCTCCATTATTCTCCTTTTATATTCCTCGTCTTTTATTGGGCTGGCTGCTAAAATGGAGAGTAAATATGGAAAAAAAATAAAAACCAAAAACTAAGACAAGGAACTACTTGAGAGTTAAAAAAGGAAATCAATAGGCAAAGCTCCGAAGGAAAGGAAACTACTTCACAACATCAGAAGAAGATAATGATGAATTCTTGATAAGCAAATAATATATAACTTATGGCTCAGCTAATATCCACCATGTTCCAACTGTTTTTAGTACAGAATTTGGAACATGCACAATCCCACTACAGTTCAGTAAATAAATGAGTCAGAGTGCAACTGTTTCACATGAGTAGCTCTTCCTGATCAAATGGGGTTCTGAGGAGTTTCAAATCGTATTTATCAACTTAATCCCCAAACAAAGTAATTTTGCAGACTACTAGCACACACTATAGATATACAAGTGGTATACATTTAACAAAGAAACAACAACCCAGCCAAAAGCACCCTGAAATCAATAACACATTATTGTCTATGCATATAAAATGACAACACAGAGAATGAATCAGTTAAGAAAGTGTAAAATCAATAATTTTGTTTTCTTCTTTGAAATGGCAGTGTCTGAGTCAGCTACTGTGTAGCTCGGCTATTCCATCGGCAACTCTACCCATCAAAGCATAGGCGAACGTGAAGAAATTTGTTAGTATTTTATGTCTCAACTGGGATTTAAAACCTGTCTCTAAGGTTTGCACCCACTTTATTAATCACTAGGTCACACACTTGGGTGCAAACCAAAGCAATAACTTGGTACTACAATAAACACAAGCTTTACAAATGAGACAGCCCTGTCAAAACTGCTGGTCATAATGCCTTCTATGTGAATAGATGAGCAGTGAAATAAGCATTAAAGCGAGTAAATCTTTTTGCGAAAAGGGAAACTCGTAACTATTATTAGGAGGAAAGACTTATTTTGTGCCACAACCCAAGTAGAACTGACATTTCACTGAATCTAGTTAGTAAGATATTTCAATAAACAAGTAAATGAATAACAACACCACCCTACAACTGCATCATTTTAGCATCTGTAAAATCAAATTCAAAGAAAGTCACCAAGAGGATGCTACCCACACAGACAAATAAGATTCTCATAAAATGTAAAATAAATGGGTTGAACAATAAGTATATAGAAATAAGTGATGCTGTCATCATTAATGGGCAAGATAGAAGCTAAAGTATTGAATGAGAGAACGGAACAATTATTACAATATCAGAGTCTCAGATTCTGACAATGAATGTGAGGAGCCTTATTAAGAGAAATGCCTCCATACAAAGAAGGGAAATCATAGATGCCTTGTTCATTAGAAGAAAGATAGACCAATATGGAGTCAGAACGATCTGGGTTGTTATGGTCCCCTAAAATGGATCTAAGTTATGGGACGCTGCATGATACAACCTATGGTGTTGGTTCGTTAAGAGAGAACCTGCAATCTCTTGAGTTAAAGTACTCTAAAACTGGAATAATTTTCCACTTATCTTTTCACTGAATTCAAATTACTTTAAATAACATATTGGTAGATTATCCACCCACTTGATAGCAAGGAAATAACTTCGTACTATTATTGAAATTAGAAAGAGGAGGAATAACCTCCTTACAGCTTATAACTGCTACAAAGAAATAGGAAAACATAATCAATAGATAAGCTTAAGTAATCTACTTTCTGATTTGTTTAAAGTTTCCCTGCGTAAACCGTTAGCAGACTAAAAGGGTGCTAACATTACTACCCTCCTTCAAATTGCACTTGTCCTCAAGCACAATGTGGGAAGTACTAGTATTTCCTTCTTTTCCAGCAAATTCTTCCTCATTATCAATGGAATCAATCCAAAATAATTTCTTGCACTAATGGCTCGAAGTGAATAATTCGTCACATTTGAAATAGAGTCCCTTAAGTCATCTTTCATCCATTTCAAATCTGGTTAGTTCTTCACAAATCTGGTTGTTGTTGAGGTGAGAAATCTGTTGGCACTTCACTGCTCGGAGAGGAATGAGTTCTTCTCCAAATCATCTGTTCCTTTATTTAAGTTAAAGAAAGAAGTCAATTACGTTCGAGGTTTTTGTCAACTGATTCCACTCAAGCAATAAAAAAAAAGGCTATCTCCTCTAATCTCTAACTATGTTGAGTTCAATCAATCTAAGAACTAGTCGACCTCATGTAATCAGCAAGACCACTTATGCAAAATTCCATTTATTTTGTGCTTGTATAAGGGTACTAGCCCACGAAACCAATTGTTCAAACCTTTCTTGGTACTCTGTCACAGATCCAATTTGACGTAACTTGGCCAATTCTTCCAACTTTTGACTTCTAATTGGCGGTCCAAAATGAACGTTGCATTGACGTTTGAACTCATCCCAATATCATTGACGCATATCTTTCACTAGTTGAAGAAACTAGTGTTGTGCAATTCCCTCCAAATGAAAAGAAGCAAGACCCTTTTTTTTCTTTTTTTGGTGTTTGTCGGTGTCGAAAGAAATGCTTGCACATGTTCAACCATCCCAAGGAGTCCTCATGGCCACGAAATCGTGGAAAATCTAACTTTGTATATTTAGGAATCATGGAATTCCCACTAGTTTTTACCCTGATCCCGTAGCCACTGTTTTACCTTTTCAACCTCAGTTGTGACTACCATTTTATGTTGAAGTGCATCCAAGCGAGCATTTATAGCTTCTTGTCTTGCTAAATTGATCACGTTCTTCTCAGAATAAATTCAACAATTGGCATAATTGTTTTTGTATTAGATCTCCCACAACTCCCGTTTCTAATACCAAGTTGTTACGGTCCCCCTAATATGGACCTAGTTATAGGACACTATAAGATGAAATCAAATGTTTTCTTTAATACGACCTATGGTATTGATTCGAACCTGCAATCTCTTGAGTTAAAGTACTCAAAAACTAGAATAATTTTTTGCTTATCTTTTCATTTAATTCAAATAACTTTAAATACACATTAGTGGATTAACCAACCACCTAATAACAAGGAAATAACTTTCTACTACTACTAAAATGAGAATGGAGGAATAACCTCCTAATTACTAATTACAGCTACAAGGAAATAGGAAAACATAATCAATAGATAAGTTGTCCTTACTACAAATATAATTAATAAATAAGGTGAAGTTCTGATTTCTTTAAATTTTTCATGCATAAACCGTTGGTAACACATGTGTTATGTGAAAATTAGACCGAAAAAGGTATTGACCGTGTTGCGTGGTCTTTCCTTTTCGGTAGTGAATGTATGGTTTTACTAAATTTTGTCGAACAATACTTTCAGTTTTGTTGATAGGTAGATTAAATGAATTAAATGTTGCATCACTTGTGTCAAGTATTCCATCATAATCAAATTAGGGACATAGGAAACAATGTGCCAATATCCAACATTTTGTATGTTGATGACCCATAAATTTTTTGTGAGGTAAAAGAGGAACAACTGTGCTCTCCAAAAGTTGTGTAGCTGAAGAAGTTTCTTTAGTAGCATATAAATCTACCTGAAAGAAAACATGATTTATAGGACACGATAATCGTTTATTGTTTTAAGTTACAACAAAATTTAATGGGAACGTGATTTATAGAAAAGAAAAGCGAGCCTAAGATAGTTCAAGCATGTGAATAGGAGGTACGCATATGCGCCAGTTGGAAGGTGTGAGAGGTTCGTTGTAGCAAGAGTAAGGAGAGGTAGACCGAAAAAGAACCCGAGAGAGGTAATTAGACAAGACATGACACAACTTCAATCTGCTACCGACATAATCCTAAATAGGAAGGCATGAAGGTTGAGGATTAAAGTAGAAGATTAGTACTAGCTGAGTGTGGTTGCTCGCTAGGTTAGGCAAGAGAAGGGCTATACCATATCAACAGTTATGCCAGCTCGAAAAGGACTGGGAGAGGCAGGGGGATTGCTCAATATCCTCTTCTCCTTATTATATTAGTAGTAATTAGCAATCATGTTGTTTCTTATTCTTCTATGTTCTTCTACTATATGTTGCTTCATTTTACTTTTTATCTACATATTTTGTGGTTATTTTTTTATTCTTGCAACCCTTCTCTGAATAACTTTCTTTTTGAGCCGAGGTCTATCGGAGACAGCCTCTCTACCCCACAAAGGTAGGGATAAGGTCTGCGTACATCTTACCTCCCCATACTCCACTTGTGGGGTTACACAGGGTATGTTGTTGTTGTTGGTTATCAAAGCTAAATATGACATGAAAAGTCAAGACTAATTCATCTCAATATGTACCTTTATGGAAGAATATCAAGACGCTATGGGTGGATTTCCAAATCTAGTAAAACGGGAGGTTGGTAATATGAAGAAAATAAAATGTGGCGAAATGCATGGATACAAGATATTCTTTAAAAAGATATTTTTTTGATACACTGCATTATTACAGAAAATGGGACTACTACCCATAATTGCAAGATAGGTGATAAATGAGAGGTCAACTTCAAGAGAAAATTCTATGACCATGAAGCTGATAAAGTTGCTCAGTTTCTCAACGAGAAGGGTAGAGAGCTATCCCACATCATGATGCTCCAATCATGAAAGTTGAGAAGCATGGATGTATCCCACTTCACTCGAATGAGGTTTATGGACTTCAAGCTCAAACTTAGAAGCTAGGTATTAATGCAGCAACATGTCATGATATTCCCTTTCTTGCAGTAGACGACTTACTTATATCACTTGTTGGTGCATTGATACCTAGCTTCGAAGTTTGAGCTTCAAGTCCATAAACAAGAAATCAAGTTCGTAACTGAAAATTCCAATCGCTTAGCATATGTATTTTTTCTTCATTCATCTTTTTTCGTTAAATTCATGCTATTTGTGTTTTCGCTTAAAACCTCAAACAAACTCTTTTTTTTTTTTTGCATTTCCACCTATAATAACACTGATCTTATGCGTGTGCTATCAAAAGAGTCTAGGGAGAACGCACCCAATGATGTTGCCTAGTGGTCAATGAAGTGGATGGAGAACCATGAGTTCTCAGGTTGAAACCCAATAGAGACAACAAACTAGGTGATTTTTTCCAAATCTGTCCTAGCCTTGGTAGGTAGAGTTACCCTATACCAGTTGGTGGTGGGAGGTGCCAAGTATCCCGTGGAATTAGTCGAGGTGCGTCAAGCTAGCCCCGACACCACGGTTGTCCCAAAAGAAAGGATCTAGGTGAGAACCTATCATGTACTTGCAACCTCCTAACTGCATATGTACTTGGTACCTTCACCAACATTTAAGATTCAATCCTTGGTTTTCAAGGTCGTCAATCCAGCTTTTCCCAGGATTTGTGTGTTAATCATTGTCCACAAGCCTTAAATAAAGTTGCTTTCATCAGACTTCTCAGTTCCTTCTTCTCTTTTCTTTCTTTTTGCATGTGTGTGTGGGGTGTGGGGTGGGGGAGTATGAGAGGTACTGACAAAACAAAGGCCTCAGTAGTAACTAGTTTGAGCTCAAGAAAGAGAAAGACATACCAAATTGATGCAGCTCCAAATATCTACTGCAACATGAATAGTACATAAAGTACAACCTTAAAAGAACATTCACAATGAAGTAGAGTTTTTCCGGAAAAAAAATCTTGAAGTGTACCTTTCCACTTCGAAGGCATGAATTTACATAAACTAAGAAAACAACACCACGACAATAAGGTGACTGCACAAAATATAGAGACTAAACTGGAGTGGATGCAGCTGTTGACCATTTCAATTTTCGTCTCCACCTCCTGAATTTGTTTAAGGAAAATTAGAGTCATCATCACACAAGGGAGAACTGAATCCAATGTGCAGGAAATTCGTTGTAAAGTTCGAGAAGTCCTCCTACCTTGAATGTTTTCATGGAGCAGCCGAAAGAATCAGAGTACGGGAATTTTCTTTCAGTGTCTGGCTGCAATTTCTGTAGGAGTCTTGACAATATCGAATGGTGAACTACAAGCAGCAACAGTGCTGGCCCAAAGCCAATAGCATCCTCAAGTTCACTTGGCATAGAGCTCAAACTTGTGACCTAAGACACAAATCCCTCAATCTTTGCCAGTTGAGAAAATCCTGAAGAGGCATTAATACCCACATTATAAACCCTGTATAACTTGTTCACAAACCATACGACCCCATATGGTGAAACTAGTCCTGGTTGAGCCAAGCTGAACCAGTGTTCCATGGACTTCTCGTCTTGCCTCTTTACACAAGTGTCAAAAAGGGATGCAACATTTGTATTGCTACCTCATTATGATATCTGATGACACACTTAAAAAGTGCTAAAATTTAAACATATGTGCGATCGAAGAACATCCAAGTCCATGTATCATTAAGTTGTCAATCCTGCACAAAATCTAACAAGTAGCTAGCTTTAATTTAGCTCCAACTGCCTCAAGAATTTTTGAGCTTGGTACTGGAGCACAACTAAATGTGCATAAATTCTTGATGGTGGAGGGTGACGGCAGAGGGTGAACATGGAGAATCCTTTAACAATGAGATCTCACAAAATAGAGACGAAGCAAGGGACTCAAAACTTTCTTCAACATACGCTAAAACTTATAGCAAAAAGTTTGACATACCCCTACCCGATACTTCCATACCCGTATTGGATAGGTACCCGCAATGAATCAACTAACTTAGTAAACCATGAAAATGCATATAGTTTTTCATGATTAACTCACCTCCCAGACCCCTAAACCAAGCTGCCCAACATGATCCTTTCCCACTTTTGCTCCCGTGGTGACTCAAACCACCAATCTTGATGGTTGGAGGTGAACGGTCCTTACCAAAAAGCTATCCACCGTTTGTCGAGAAGCAAATATGTTATTATAATTTAGATGCAATAAGACAATTAGCTTTGGAGCATTTTGGTTTAATATTCAAGTCCAAAGCTTAAACTCAACCAAAAGCAAGTTTCAATAAGCTTGAGCCAATCCAAGTACAAGTTTACAGTTTCGTATAAAAGACAGAACTTCTGAAAGTGAATCAGGCGGTCCTGTTTCCTTTAATTAGAATCATAACAGTTAGTGTCTATTTTGATATGTGAGTTAGCTTATTCATCTTGTTAGATACTAAAAGGACTTGAGAATTCCTTTTTGTAAACAAAGTCTCAACTTTAATTAAATTGCAGGCACTGAAAAATAGAAAGAACCAGCACATTATCCTCCATCAAAAAAAGTTGCAGATTGAGTACTTAAATACAACTTAAATTACAAAAGGATCATTTCTGGTACATCTTGAAACCGTCAGACAGTAAGTTCTTTAGATTGCACTCTTAAGAAACTTCACTTCCCTGAAGCCATGGTTTTCAAAGCCAATTAATAAGTCAGAACTGAAGTTTTTTCCCTTCCAATTTTTGGTTTAAAAGGCTAGGTTATTTCTCTTAATACCACTTT